>NC_057945.1:41637235-41807235 GCF_018555375.3 Anguilla rostrata | reverse complement strand
ACTCCTTACCCCATACCCAATACCCCTCTACCCTATACCCCATAGTCCTTACCCCTTTACTCCTTACCCCATACCCCTATACCCCATTCCCCATACCCCATACCATATACCCCATACCCCTATACCCGTACCCACACCCCTATTCTCCTTACCCCATACCCAATACCCCTATACCCTATACCCCACACTCCATACCCCTTACCCATATACCCCATACCTGTTCCCTATACCCCACACCCCATACCCTATACCCGTACCCCACACCCCTGTACTCCATACCCCATATTCCCCCTACCCTATGCCCATTAGCCACACCCACACCACTAGAGTCCTTAACCCATACCCAATACCCCATACCCGTATATCGCATACCTATATAATTGTGTGTAGTTCAGATGATGAATTTGACACTTGTCCTTTTTTTACCCAATGTTAAGTATGAATTATCATGCCCATTTTGTTTAATGGAGAGCCTTTTGCAATATATGTAAAGGTATTTTACAGAAATAAAATGAGGTATTGAAACATGTTGCATGAAGATGCAGTGTGCATTCATTTTATTATGAAACTTCATGAAGTGGAAGTGGACAGAAGCAACCAGCAATGCCAATATCTTATGCCGTATGTTTTATGTCCTCAATAAACCTCCCACCTTTTTTACTCCAAACTATCAAGATTTTACAATCCTTCCTCCTGGCTGTAATTGGCAGGGAAGAAATAACATTTAATTATGCATCAGAGGTATATTAGCATAATACTGGCTGTACTTATGAACATATTGATCTCGTAGTGTTCATTCAGAATTCAGAACATAAATATCAGTATTTATATCATGCTGGTGCTTTGTGAGTGCTGTGGTCTTAGGTTGAATGCACATTGGAAATAATTCCAACAGAAAATAATATCACATCAATTTTAAAGGGAAATTGTGTAATACTGTATATGCATGTACAGCCTCTAGTGTGAGCATGGCTGTGTGAGCTGAGTTAGCTGGAGTTAGCATGGCTGTGTGAGCTGAGTTAGCTGGAGTTAGCATGGCTGAGTGAGCTGAGTTAGCATGGGTGTGTGAGCTGAGTTAGCATGGCTGTGTGAGCTGAGTTAGCTGGAGTTAGCATGGCTGTGTGAGCTGAGTTAGCTGGAGTTAGCATGGCTGTGTGAGCTGAGTTAGCTGGAGTTAGCATGGCTGGTTGAGCTGAGTTAGCTGGAGTTAGCATGGCTGGGTGAGCTGAGTTAGCTGGACTTAGCATGGCTGTGTGAGCTGAGTTAGCATGGCTGTGTGAGCTGAGTTAGCATGGCTGAGTGAGCTGAGTTAGCTGGAGTTAGCATGGCTGTGTGAGCTGAGTTAGCATGGCTGTGTGAGCTGAGTTAGCATGGCTGAGTGAGCTGAGTTAGCATGGCTGTGTGAGCTGAGTTAGCTGGAGTTAGCATGGCTGAGTGAGCTGAGTTAGCATGGCTGTGTGAGCTGAGTTAGCTGGAGTTAGCATGGCTGAGTGAGCTGAGTTAGCATGGCTGTGTGAGCTGAGTTAGCATGGCTGGGTGAGCTGAGTTAGCATGGCTGAGTGAGCTGAGTTAGCATGGCTTGGTGAGCTGAGTTAGCTGGAGTTAGCATGGCTGTGTGAGCTGAGTTAGCATGGCTGGGTGAGCTGAGTTAGCATGGCTGTGTGAGCTGAGTTAGCTGGAGTTAGCATGGCTGAGTGAGCTGAGTTAGCTGGAGTTAGCATGGCTGAGTGAGCCGAGTTAGCTGGAGTTAGCATGGCTGAGTGAGCTGAGTTAGCTGGAGTTAGCATGGCTGGGTGAGCTGAGTTAACATGGCTGTGTGAGCTGAGTTAGCATGGCTGTGTGAGCTGAGTTAGCATGGCTGTGTGAGCTGAGTTAGCTGGAGTTAGCATGGCTGTGTGAGCTGAGTTAGCATGGCTAGGTGAGCTGAGTTAGCTGGAGTTAGCATGGCTGGGTGAGCTGAGTTAGCATGGCTGAGTGAGCTGAGTTAGCATGGCTGGGTGAGCTGAGTTAGCTGGAGTTAGCATGGCTGGGTGAGCTGAGTTAGCTGGAGTTAGCATGACTGAGGGATGGACAGGATGTGAGAGGAGAGAATGGAGGGACAGACAGGATGTGAGAGGGGAGGAGAGAATGGAGGGACAGACAGGATGTGAGAGGAGAGGAGAGAATGGAGGGACAGACAGGATGTGAGAGGAGAGGAGAGAATGGAGGGACAGACAGGATGTGAGAGGAGAGAATGGAGGGATGGACAGGATGTGAGAGGAGATAATCAAGGGACGGACAGGATGTGAGAGGAGAGGAGATAACGGAGGGAAGGCAGGATGTGAGAGGAGAGGAGAGAATGGAGGGACAGACAGGATGTGAGAGGAGAGGAGAGAATGGGAGGACAGACAGGATGGGAGAGGAGAGAATGGAGGGATGGACAGGATGTGAGAGGAGAGGAGAGAATGGAGGGACAGACAGGATGTGAAAGGGTGCCTCCGGTAACGCTCTGTCTGTTGATGATTCAAAAGGTTTTTTTTTCTCAGAAAATGTAGCCGTTGCCTTTCAGGTACTATGGGAACCTCATTACACTCTAAGCCAGTGGTTCTCCACTCGGGCCAGAAAGGGCCGGTGTGGGTGCAGGCTTTTGTTCCAACCAAGCAGTTACACACCTGATTCTACTAATCAACCTTTGGAGTCTTTACTAAGGACCTTGATTAGTAGAATCAGGTGTGTAACTGCTTGGTTGGAACAAAAGCCTGCACCCACACCGGCCCTTTCTGGCCCGAGTTGAGAACCACTGCTCTAAGCTGTGTGGGAAGAAAAGAGTGCAGTACCACTGGCAGTGTGGCGCTGTGCTAATGAATTTGTCCCACTTGGCCTGGCACTGGTGTGCTAAAACCCTGAAACCCCATCTCCTGACCAACACCAAACTGGCACTACACCTGTAAAATACAGCTCAAAGTGATTTACATTCAGCACTAAAAACTATTTCAAAGAAAACAAAATATAAAATACAACAAAATAAGATCATGTAAATATATTATAAAACAATATAAATAAAAGAATAAAAAAACAGCACTGCTAGTTATAAGCTAAATTAAAAAGGTGTTTTTCCCATTACGGTTTAAAAGTTCCTCCTGAGGTAGCCTCTCTGAAATGTGTTGGTATTCTATAATTTGGGAGCGTCAGGATAAAAGCAGCATCCCTGGATTTTTTTTGGGTGGAATTTGGTTCGATTAGTAACTGGCTGCCGAGGACCTTCGGGCTCACGAAGGGACACAAAACAATGGAGAATCTGAGGTCTACAGTAAGAAGGACACTAGACAACTCTTAAGAAAGAGTCTTTATGAGCTTCTAGGTCAACAGCATCTTGTCCATTACAGCAGGTACACACGTCAGCCTTTAAGGTTTGTAAAAGGCTTTTCAAAACATACAAAAGCATGAGATGTTGAAGTGAGTTTCAGCTCCTCAGAGATCAGGACCTACAAGCCCTGGCCCCAGCTCCCGAGGAAGGGCCTGGCACTGCAGAGACTAGCGTGCCATTAGAGCGCAGATTGCCGTTGTAGGAATTGGCAGTTAAAACTCAACCAAATGAGGCAGAAGTGTGTGTCTGTGTCTGTGTGTGCGCATGTGTGTCTGTGCCTGTGCGTGTGCCTGTGCCTGTGTCTGTGTGTGCGCATGTGTGTCTGTGCCTGTGCGTGTGCCTGTGCCTGTGCCTGTGTCTGTGTGTGCGCATGTGTGCCTGTGTCTGTGTGTGCGCATGTGTCTGTGTCTGTGTGTGCACGTGTGTGTGTATGTGCGTGTGCGTGTGCGTGTGCGTGTGTCTGTGTCTGTGCGTGTGCGTGTGCCTGTGCCTGTGGCTGTGCGTGTGTGTGTGTGTGTGTCTGTGTGTGATGAAAAGGGGAAGGCTGCCCTCTCATACAGATGAAATGCTGAGTGAGCACTTCTGCATTGGTTATGAAATCTCCGGCACTGATGTCTATGATGTCAAACCGTGTCTATGGCCTGCAGTGCTGTGTGGAAGGTGTGCCTGTGTGTTCAGAATGTCTTTATAATGAGTCATCGGTGGAGAAGTGCTGAAAACAAGTGTACTGTGGAATGTCAAGTCTCTCTTGGTTGTACTGTAGAGGGTGAAGCCGCTGGTAGCATGTTGAATGAGATGGATTATTGATAATTCATCATTGATGGATTACTTGCAGAAACGGAGCGTGTTATATTTTGTGAATGTTTCAGGGCAGGGCTGTGCTGCCAAAGGGTCATTCAGTCATTCTGCAGGACACTTAAAAAGCGAGTTCACCTCCTCGAAGTTTTGATATTATTCCATTATGTTCTGGTTTGGCCCAGACAGTTTTTATGTGCGAAGACGGATAGCAAGAAAATACAGTTAAAGTTTCTCCAGAGTAGCTTACACAGCGAGTTTATGTTTCCAGGGGCTGTACATAAAAACACGTTTTAAAACCTTTATTCCCTAGTATAGACGTAAATCAGTTTTTATAGCATCCCAGTACGTATTTCATTGAGCAAGGCATTCTCAGGTTTCATGCACATACTGCAGAAAATAATTCCAACCAAAAATACTGAACGTAATGTCTTGCTTGCATGATTTCCCTCCTGGCTCCTGGTCATATGGGTGCATTCTGATTGGTTCTCAATTTTCTTTGTGTTGGATTGATTGATAGGTACAACTAGACTGCCCAGAGAGGGAGAGGTTCCAGGGGTGGACTACAGCTTCATCAGCGTGGAGGAGTTCCGCATCCTGGAGGAGAGCGGGCTGCTGCTGGAGAGTGGGACTTATGATGGTAAGGGGGTAAGGGGGAGGGAGTGGGACTTATATTCGTAAGGGGGGGGGGATGGGACGTATAGTAGGGGGTGTCGAAGTGGGGGGGGGGTGTATGACGGAAGGGGGGGTAAGGGGGGGGCGTATGACGGTAAGGGGGGTGGAACATATGACGGTAAGGGGGGACGTATGGGAAAGGGGGGAGTGGGATTGAGAAGGAGTGGAGTTGCGGAGTGGGGGTGCGGGGGTTACAGCGAGGTTTGCTCAATGGGGTAAAAGAAGGATCTGGAAGAACACAGTGTTCACTTTACTCTGTAATGCTGTCTGCAGTGTGAGCTCACCATGCTCAGCCACAGCAGCCGCTGGTCCCATGGCAACGGCAGGTCCTCAGCTGTCCTCATAACTGAGCGAAGTTCTCAGCCGGACCCGGGAGTTATCTCTAAAACCACCCAGCCTTTCTGGGTTTAAATCAGCAGCCTGTAAGGTAGCAGGAACTGCCTAGAACTGGATCCCCAGGTTGTCCACTGTTGCCTGGATCCATTTTAGACTCTGGAGTATGCACAGAGCAGATGTCTGAACCCAAACCAGGCAGCCATCGCTGGAGTCAGGTCAGCTTTTGGGAGAGGTTACTTACTCATGCAGGATCCTTTATAATGCTCACTGAACAGTGAACCACCCCCAAATTAAAACCCCGCAGCTCTCTCACCCTACCATGTAAGCTGCCTGTGGTGAGCTCAACTCGCTGTGCTCTAAGCTGTCTGTGCGTATGCGCTCAAACCCACCCTGTAGCCATGCTAATGCTGTCCTGTGCAGTAATGCAGCTCAAACCCGCCCTGTACTGCATTGGTCCTGAATGCAGCTCAAACGCCTGTAGCCAGTAATGCTCTGGCACTCAAACCCGCCCTGTAGCCATGCTAATGCTGTCCTGTGCAGCTCAAACCCCCCTGTAGCCATGCTAATGCTGTCCTGTGCAGCCTCAAACCCGAGCCTGGCGTCGCGTGTAGCCATGCTAATGCTGTCCTGTGCAGCCTCAAACCCGCCCTGTAGCCATGCTAATGCTGTCCTGTGCAGCTCAAACCCGCCCTGTAGCCATGCTAATGCTCTCCTGTGCAGCTCAAACCCGCCCTGTAGCCATGCTAATGCTGTCCTGTGCAGTAATGCAGCTCAAACCCGCCCTGTAGCCATGCTAATGCTGTCCTGTGCAGCTCAAACCCACCCTGTAGCCATGCTAATGCTCTCCTGTGCAGCTCAAACCCGCCCTGTAGCCATGCTAATGCTGTCCTGTGCAGCTCAAACCCGCCCTGTAGCCATGCTAATGCTGTCCTGTGCAGTAATGCAGCTCAAACCCGCCCTGTAGCCATGCTAATGCTGTCCTGTGCAGCTCAAACCCGCCCTGTAGCCATGCTAATGCTGTCCTGTGCAGCTCAAGCCTACCCTGTAGCCATGCTAATGCTGTCCTGTGCAGTAATGCAGCTCAAAGCCACTGTGTAGCCATGCTAATGCTCTCCTGTGCAGTAATGCAGGCTCCTGCTCAAAGGCAGATCAGTACGTCTGTTGATGATGTCACAGTTTGTAGCAGAACCCATTGCCTTTAACCATGGCTGGCGTCTGTCGATTTCTGGACCAGTGGAGGCCATCGGGCAACTCGTGCCAGAAAGGTCATTTTGTTTGTTTCAAGGAGAGCTGGAAGGCATTACTTATTATGACGGGATGTAATTAAACCGCCTCATTAATGATTGGATGTTGCCTCCCTGTCTGACCCCTCTTGATGGAGTCTTCAGTTAGTGTGAGTGCCTGTTCGATCTTCTCCTCTGGGATATAATTATGCTGTCTCACACGCACACACACACACACACACACATGCACACATGCACACATGCACACATGCACACACCCACACAGATTTTATCACATGTTGAGCTTATATAAATACTGTAAGTACTGTAATGGGCGACAGCGTTTAAATTCCTATTCTGCCAGTAATCCCAGTTAAATGCGTTGCATTCCGGGGCACGTCTGTCCCCTCGTGTCTCAGAGCTCCCCCTGCTGGTCAGTCCGGTGCAGGAATGGGCTGGTACTGAGGCAAGAAGCTGTGTGCTGGTGAGATGCTCCAGACGGAGAGAGATCTCCCCTGAATGGCACTCTCTGCTCCTGCCGCTGAAGCAGCCGCCTGTGTCTGTTTCCCTGAGTCTGCCTGTATGGTAATGAGCTGAACCCCCTCCCACAGCCCCCCCCCCCGCCTCTCTCCAATAACTGTTCAGGCTCACAGTGCATTCTGGTGAACGGGAGGCCACCCCACCACTTCAGCCTGTATAAGAGCATTTGGGAGCAGAGTAATGAGTACTGTCTGGGATTGATTCCCCTCATTGGTGGAGTCCTGGACTCGCTGCAGATTGATGGCTACTGATGATGTCACAAACCTGCGCCTGACACATTCCTCCTCTGCTCCGTGTGTCTGATACGCACTTACTCCAGCCTCAGTGTGTCTGATACGCACTTACTCCAGCCTCAGTGTGTCTGATACGCACTTACTCCAGCCTCAGTGTGTCTGATACGCACTTACTCCAGCCTCAGTGTGTCTGATACGCACATTACTGTAGTAACACTGTGACAGTAACTCTCCTGTAGTAACACTGTGACAGTAACACTGCTGTAGTAACACTGTGACTGTAACACTAACAGGCATGTTGTTGCAGTACTGTATCTCTGCTGCAGTAACACAGGATAACTCAGAGCTGCACACACAGCAGGAACTCCAAACCATCGCTTCTCCATTCCAGGATGTTTGCGCTCTGTTTTGAATGTATGCTGCATAAAGATCAGATCAAAAGCCTTTCAAAAAGCTGCTCCCTGTAACTGTTTAATTTTTCATGCTGGTGTTTTTTTATTCTGGTTTATAAGGCTGTTGCTTTCTGCTGCTCCTGCTCTCGTCCTGTTTCTGTTGCTGTGAGACCTTTTTTAAGCCTTCACTGATATCATAAATAAGATGATTTTGAGTGAGAAATTAATCACAATTAAACTGATGGTTATTTTCTTTCCTTTTCCTGAAAATATTGCAGAGCATAAATGCCTGCAATGCCATAACATGTGAGCAATAAGCTGCAGCTTTTTTATCAGCACATCAGTGCTGCTGTTCAGGAGGCAGGGTTTGCATGCTAATTACATGGTTTCAACAGACAAATCCCTTTATCTCTTGTCTTCATATTGTTTAATGAAGCCACTAAAATTATGATCTAATTAAAGGGTATAATTCATTAGAATATATTTGTTATGGATAAACTAAACTGAACTGATGAACCGTGAGTTTTTACGAACAATGTTCAGCGTCTCTTTTCTACTTCTGACATGAACTAATTAATTCATGGGACACTTTTGTCAATAATTCAAAACAATTCAGTTGTTTATGTGCATGAAAGGTAAATCATAGGGTCTATTCATCAAGTGTACCCCAGCCAGCAGTCTGTTTCATTGTATTTTACCTTGTAAGAAAACACAGATTTATGTGTTATTGCTGAGCTGATTTCAAGACTGCTTTCAAGTTTTATGTGATCGTTGGCTGTATAAAATGTGCTGTTTCAAACGGCTGGTGTTCCGCAGATGCTGTACATAGACTTTGGAGCCCAGGCACTCTTGTAAATCAAGACACCATAAAATAATGGTATTCTCTAAACTAGTGGGTTATTCGTAGTGCCTGGGGTGGGGGGGTCGGGTGAGAGGGGAGGAGAGGGAAGGCTCTCTTCTGTGGTTAGAGATGTTGGAATTGGGGGTCTGGTAAATATTTGATCAATGTAAAGCAGGTTCAAGAGGATTGCTGTTCCTTTGTGAAGATACATTGGTTCAGATTGGTCACATGACGTGGGACCAAAAGCAAAGCGGGTCTTTCGACTCTCAGCCCCTCCCACAAATAAACAGGCAGTGACATGACAGTGACAGCCATTTGCTGCTGTGGGGAAATACGGGGCTGTAATGAGGATTTAACCTCCAGTGACTAATGCCCTAAAATGGCTGGCTTCCCTGTCTCAGGTAACTACTATGGGACCCCCAAGCCCCCCGCCGAGCCCAGTCCCATACAGCTGGACCTGGTGGACCAGGTCCTGTTTGACGAGCAGTTTGGCACAGAGGTGCATCGCAAACGCACTACCTCTGTCAGCAAGATGGACAGGACGGATAGCACCGCCCCTGAGGAAGAGGATGATGAAGAGCGGCCAGCAATCCTCAATGGCCTCTCAGGTCAGCTGACCCCTCAGGCCCTGGGAGGGGGGGGGGGCATCACAATAACTATAAGAATCAGATCACACTCAAACAGTGTGCTGCAGAGTACTGTACAGGAGGAGTCACAGTTTGCTGTGGAGTACTGTACAGGAGGAGTCACAGTGTGCAGAAGAGTACTGTACAGGAGTCACAGTGTGCAGTAGAGTACTGTACAGGAGGAGTCACAGTTTGCAGTAGAGTACTGTACAGGAGTCACAGGTTGCAGTAGAGTACTGTACAGGAGTCACAGTTTGCAGTAGAGTACTGTACAGGAGGAGTCACAGTTTGCAGTAGAGTACTGTACAGGAGGAGTCACAGTTTGCAGTAGAGTACTGTACAGGAGGAGTCACAGTTTGCAGAAGAGTACTGTACAGGAGGAGTCACAGTTTGCCCTGTCTTCCATATTTCTCTATTCACACCAACCTGTACCTTTTCATCTGTACTCTCTCTCCCTCTCCCCCTCCCTCTCTCCCTCTATCTTTCTCTCTCCCTCCCTCTCTCCCTCTCCCTCTCCCTCTCCACTCTCCCTCCCCCCCTCCATCTCTCCCTCCTTCTCCCCCTCTCTCCCTCTCCCCTTCTCTCCCTCTCTCCCTCCCTCCTGCACATGCTCAGATCAGCAGGGAGGAGCTGAATGGAGGAGGGCTGTACCAGGCTACCCGCAGGGCAGCAGGGCAGTGGAGCTGCGGTCCTGGAGCTCTCTGCCCCGCGATGGCAGCCCCGAACCACTGCCCAAGAACTGGGAGATGGCCTACACCGACACCGGCATGGTCTACTTCATCGAGTGAGTCTGGTGGCCGTACCGCTACCTTTCTGTCACCACCAGGGGGCAGCAGCCCCAGGGCAGGGTCGAGTGAGTCTGGCGGACGTGCCGCTGCCTTTCTGTCACCACCAGGGGGCAGCAGCCTCAGGGCAGGGTCCTGAGGTTCTGTCCTCAAATTGTCTGATAAACATCTGTGCAAAAGCATTAGTGCAAGGGTTATTTAAGTTATTTTCTGTTCATATGTAGTGCACAGTATTATGGGTATAATAATAATATAATATGGTGATAACAGTGCAGATCTTTGAGGTTTAGTTCACTGGGCAGGGACACAGGTTACAGAGTTGTTTTAGTTGCTTGAACAAAGATTTGAACCTGCAAATCTTTAAGGTCAGATTACCCTACATATACCACAACCCCACACTACTGTTAAGGTTGTACTTCGCTCATAATAAAACTGCCCCCATTTTTTAAAAGCCATGTGCATTTTCATTTTCCATTCATCTCCGGGAGAGTGGTGGAACATTATTTTATCAGGAGGGAAGGTAAATATTGAATGACAGAGGATGAGGGCCAGTGGGTAAATTTGGTTCTTCCCTCTCTCTCTCGTTTATTGAAGCAGTGCTGCTGTACTCAGCTCTGAGTCTCATCCTCTCGTTATTAATATTTCAGACCAGCTCCCGAATCTTGGGCCGTTACAGAGGTAGTTTAGCTGTGTGCTGAAGTGTCTTTTTCTCCCGTTCTGAAAGGTCAGGGATGAACAGCGCTGGGATCTGACAGCATCAGTTCTGAGGCTCCAGGCTGCCTGTATCCCATTGGCCCGATACAGTGCCTGTTTAGATTTGAGGAAGAGGGATCCAATCAGAACTTTTGGAGTTCTGTGTTGGCCCGCCCCCTTGTCTCTGATGTTGTTCTTCTGCTTTCCCTCAGTCACAACAACAAGACCACCACCTGGCTGGACCCCCGCCTGGCCAAGAGGGCCAAACCGCCGGAGAAATGTGAGGATGGAGGTGAGACGCGTTTCACACGCAGGAACCGCAGGACCCGCATGCATGCATGTCACACACAGGAGCTGCATGTGCGTCACACACAGGAGCTGCATGCACATCACACACAGGAGCTGCATGCACATCACACACAGGATCCGCATGCTAATCACACACACAGGAGCCGCATGCTAATCACACACAGGAGCTGCATGCTAATCACACACAGGAGCTGCATGCGCGTCACACACAGGAGCTGCATGCTAATCACACACACAGGATCCGCATGCTAATCACACACAGGAGCTGCATGCGCATCACACACAGGATCCGCATGCTAATCACACACAGGAGCTGCATGCTAATCACACACAGGAGCTGCATGCGCGTCACACACAGGAGCTGCATGCGCATCACACACAGGAGCCGCATGCTAATCACACACAGGAGCCGCATGCGCATCACACACAGGATCCGCATGCTAATCACACACACAGGATCCGCATGCTAATCACACACAGGAGCTGCATGCTAATCACACACACAGGAGCTGCATGCTAATCACACACAGGATCCGCATGCTAATCACACACAGGAGCTGCATGCTAATCACACACAGGAGCTGCATGCGCGTCACACACAGGAGCTGCATGCGCATCACACACAGGAGCCGCATGCTAATCACACACAGGAGCCGCATGCGCATCACACACAGGATCCGCATGCTAATCACACACAGGAGCCGCATGCTAATCACACACACAGGAGCCGCATGCTAATCACACACAGGAGCCGCATGCTAACCACACACAGGAGCTGCATGCTAATCACACATAGGAGCTGCATGCTAATCACACACAGGAGCTGCATGCTAATCACACACAGGATCCGCATGCTAATCACACACAGGAGCTGCATGCTAACCACACACACAGGAGCTGCATGCTAATCACACACAGGAGCTGCATGCGCGTCACACACAGGAGCCGCATGCTAATCACACACAGGAGCCGCATGCTAACCACACACAGGAGCTGCATGCTAATCACACACAGGAGCTGCATGCTAACCACACACAGGAGCTGCATGCTAATCACACACAGGAGCTGCATGCTAACCACACACAGGAGCTGCATGCTAATCACACACAGGAGCCGCATGCGAATCACACACAGGAGACGCATGCGCATCACACACAGGTGCCGAAGGAGACACATGCGCGTCATGTTTATTGGCTGGAAAGTGTGATTATTTTCTGCTGTGTGTCTGTCTGCAGAGCTTCCTTATGGCTGGGAGCAGATTGAAGATCCGCATTATGGCATCTACTACGTAGAGTGAGTCCTTTTTTAACACTGTATGCTTGAGCATGCAAACACCAAAACATCTCCAATCATAGCCAAGTTCTGCTACCACAGCCAATCACAGGCTGCAGTGGAAGCCCAGTACCACTAACAAAGCCAATCACAGGTTGAGATGGAAGCACAGTACTACTAGCAGAGCCAATCACAGGTCATGATGGAACCCTAGTACTGCTAACAGAGCCAATCAGTGGTCGTGATGTTGTCCCAGATGTGCAGATGTCTGTACATCACAGCGGATTGATGGTGGGGAAACACACAGGAAATCACAGAGGTCACATCCTGTCCAGCCCATTAACAGGACAAACCCCACTTCTACCTCACTGCTAGGGTCATGAAAAATAAGCCCCTCCTTCTTTGAACACCATTGCTATTTTTTGTGTGAAATATCACAATTGTGTATTTAAGGAAATTTTTCTATCAGCAGACATGCATTTCAAATGGCGCATTGATAATACATTGGTATCATCGTTACAATCATTGGCTGCTGAGCTAGTTTGCTGCTAGCTTGTCAGCCGAATACATCACTAGGTAGTTAACATTAGCTAAAAATATATCTAAATTGATAATATGTTGGCATCATTGGCATGAAACAGACATTCCCTTTAAATTGTAATGTCATAATGAAAAAGGGGAACTTATTTTTCATGACGTCAGAATCACTACACATTCCAACCCCAGCAGTTGTATTGGCCAGACATGAAACAGCCATTTAATGGAGGATTCTGGCACAACCACCTTCTAGCATGGCCCCCATATATCCTCCTCCCTTGAATAGCTGCCTGAAGTGGGGGGGGGGGGGTGAGATACACCCCAGCTTTTTATGTGCATTTGTGCATGCATTCACGTTTGTTTGTGCATGCATTTGTGTGTGTTTGTGGGTGAGTTGGCGAATGTGTCCATGTATTTTGTTCTGAGTTGTTACATCTCCTTGTGTTCTAGTCATATCAATCAGAAGACACAGTTTGAAAACCCAGTCCTGGAGGCAAAGAAGAAACTGAGCCAACAGGAGGCGCTCCCTGCCCCAGGTAACACTGATCCCCAGGTAACACTACCTGGCCCTGGTAACACTGATCCCCAGGTAACACTACCTGGCCCTGGTAACACTGATCCCCAGGTAACACTACCTGCCCTAGGTAACACTGATCCCCAGGTAACACTACCTGGACCTGGTAACACTGATCCCCAGGTAACACTACCTGCCCTAGGTAACACTGATCCCCAGGTAACACTACCTGGCCCTGGTAACACTGATCCCCAGCTCGGCTCAGTAAGATCTACTAATGATATACAGTAGATGAAATGACAGATTGGACAGTTTATTGCAGTTTATTTCGTATCTGTAAGAAGTGGACTATCCTCCCATGCTATTGTACTGATGTAGGACCGTGGTGTAGTTTTTAAAAACTTTTTTTTTTTGCATTGATTTCTTCTTTAACGTGATGTGGTATATTTTCGAGCACAGGGCAAAAAGTAAGCTCTAAAAATGATCAGAACTTGTGAGTTATGCACCTGTTCCATTCTCATTGTACAGGCACCTTTGACTCTTTGAAATAAAACAAGTTTTCTTCATGAGTAGAACAGGAGGTAGTTCCTTTTTCCGAATGTTCTTAATGAGCAATAATAGGCACTTGTTTGAAGCCGAGTCTTATTATATTTAAATGCTACTGAGTCATTTTGTTTTGAAAAGAATAAAAAAGAACAAAATCTTTGCACTTTGCAGTGAGCTGTCAGAATGTGGAGAATGGAATATGAAAGGCTTTTTATTGAGATGTTATCTCATTGATCTTCTCTCGTGGAACATCACGGTCTCTTAACGCTTATTAATAAACCCGTCAGCTGTCCTCACAGCCAGAAAATGCAATGGAGACTGATTCATGTTCCTACTTAATTAGCAACAGTGACCCAAATTACATACACACCCACACACACGCACGCACACACACACACACAGACACACACGCACACACACACATGCGCACAGTCACTCACGCACACACCCGCACCCGCACACACACACACACACACACACACACACACACTGTTCAGAATTGGCTGTGCTGGAATACTTCCTGTGGACATTAACTGAAGGCTGTTGTTGTACTTCATCTGTGTGAGAGCCTAGAGCACTGAACTGTTTCTTTACAAAAGCCAAATGCATCCTCCATACTTCTCACCCAATACATCTTCCATACTTCTCACTCAATACATCCTCCATACTTCTCACCCAATACATCCTCCATACTCCTCTGTGGTCCAGCCCCTCTTTCGTCATTGCCTCCACCCTGCCCACATCTATCGCCACCTGCTGCTCCCCATCACCGCCACCCAGCCCCACCCATCATCTGAGCCACATCATAAACCCTATAAAAACTGACTGACATGCTGGTCACCAGTCGGCACCCTGAGCCGACCAGAGGAGGATGGGTTTCCCACTTGAGCCTGGTTCCTTCCAAGGTTTCTTCCCATCTGCCACAGGGAGTTTTTCCTTGTCACTGTTGCCTTAGGCTTGCTCCTGTGGGGGTTTAGGCCAGGGTTGTCTGTAAAGCGTATTGTGACAAAAAATATGCTATACAAATAAAATTTCATTGATTGACATACTTCTCAGCCAATAAAACCTCCATACTTCTCAGCCAATACAACCTCCATACTTCTCACCCAATACATCCTTCCATACTTCTCACCCAGTATATCCTTCCATACTTCTCACCCACTTCCCAATACATCCTCCATACTTCTCAGCCAATACATCCTCCATACTTCTCACCAAACTCATCCTCCATACTTCTCACCCAATACATCCTCCATACTTCTCACCCAACTCATCCTCCATACTTCTCACCCAATACATCCTCCATACTTCTCACCCAACTCATCCTCCATATTTCTCACCCAGTACATCCTCCATACTTCTCAGCCAATACATCCTCCATACTTCTCAATATTATGGAGTTGTTTATGGTGCCAACCGACCTGAAACCGAGTCGCTGGTCTTTCAGGTGCACTTCGGACATGGTAGTACTCTTCACTAGGATGGGGGGGGGGGGGGGATTCGGCGATATTGGGCATGGTAGTACTCTTCACTACGATGGGAGGGAATTGTGATATCGGACATGGCAGTGTGTGGTAATGAATAATGTATTTGCCTTATACCCGGTTGTCATTGGCAACTCCAGTCCTCAAGGGCTTGGACTGACCCCTTGAAAATGTATTTGCTCAATCAGTCATTACTATTAATTAAGGCCCAATCGCAGGTGATTTGTCTGCAGCCCTAAACCACATAAGATTATCCATGTCCAGCAGCATGGAGGAATGGCTTGATACTCGGGTAAAAAGTGTTGTCTGCTCTCTGAATAAAAATGAGGAGTATCCTGGGCTGTGTGGCTGTGGTGTGTCTCTGCATCTGTCCTGTATGTTTATCTGTCTTCACTGGAGAGCGGCAGGCTGGCAGAAAATCTTTCATGCTGTTGCCTGAGGAGGAAACGCATTAATGCGCCGCAGCTGCATTCATAATGCATCCTCTGAAGAGCACGCAGAGCGCATGTGAGCACGCATGAATGCGCGTGAATAATGTGAAAGCCTTGTGCTTTGTGTTTGTGCTGCTGCTCCCAGCTCAGAACACAGCACAGAACAGCACTCTGGGTGTTTGTGCTGCTGCTCGGAACACAGCACAGAACAGCACTCTGGGTGTTTGTGCTGCTGCTCCAAGCTCGGAACACAGAGCACAGAACAGCACTCTGGGTGTTTGTGCTGCTGCTCTGAACACAGAGCACAGAACAGCACTCTGGGTGTTTGTGCTGCTGCTCTGAACACAGAGCACAGAACAGCACTCTGTCTGAACACAGAGCACAGAACAGCACTCTGGGTGTTTGTGCTGCTGCTCGCAACACAGAGCACAGAACAGCACTCTGGGTGTTTGTGCTGCTGCTCTGAACACAGAGCACAGAACAGCACTCTGTCTGAACACAGAGCACAGAACAGCACTCTGGGTGTTTGTGCTGCTCGAACACAGAGCAAGACAGCATCTGTCTGAACACAGAGCACAAACAGCACTTGGGTTTTGTGCTGCTGCTCGAACCAGAGACGAACAGCTTCTGCACTTAAATAGAGACTAACATGGCCTCATAGTGTGTGTTACAGTGCAGTACTTGTCAGTCAGGTGAGAGTCTGTTTTATTTCAACTGCATGTTGGGGCAGGAAAATATATGTCTCTCAAAGCAGGTGGGGATTATTTACTGGTGTGTGTGTGTGTGTAAGTGTGAGTGTATGTGTGTGTGTGTGTGTGTGTGTGTGTGCATGTGTGATATGCACATTGTTAGTGTCAGCCCCCCAGGAGTGCACAGCTTTCTCCCCAGTGTGTGAGAGTATGCGTGTGCATGTGTGAGTGTATGTGTGTGTGTGTTTGTGTGTGTGTGTGAGAGAGAGTGTGTGTGAGTGTGTATGAGTGTGTGTGTGTGTGCATGTGTGATATGCACATTGTTAGTGTCAGCCCCCCAGGAGTGCACAGCTTTCTCCCCAGTGTGTGAGAGTATGCGTGTGCATGTGTGAGTGTATGTGTGTGTGTGTTTGTGTGTGTGTGTGAGAGAGAGTGTGTGTGAGTGTGTATGAGTGTGTGTGTGTGAGTGTGTGTGTGTGTGTGTGTGTGTGAGATGTGTGTGTGTGTGTGTGTGTGTGTGTGTGTGTGAGAGAGAGTGTGTGTGAGAGAGAGAGTGTATGTGTGTGTGTGAGTGTGTATGAGTGTGCGTGTGTGTGTGTGTGTGAGTGTGTATGAGTGTGCGTGTGTGTGTGTGCTTCTCAGCCTCCTGCTGACCTGCTGCCCTGGAGGAACACTGTAAATATGGATCAGCTGGCGGTGTTGTGTAGGGCAGGGAGAGGACTGTGCCGTGCTTTTAAACACTCACTGGGGCACACCGATGTCCTGGGGTTAGAGTCTGATAAACACTCACTCTGGGCACACCGATGTCCTGGGGTTAGAGTCTGATAAACACTCACTGGGGCACACCGATGTCCTGGGGTTAGAGTCTGATACACACTCACTGGGGCACACCGATGTCCTGGGGTTAGAGTCTGATACACACTCACTGGGGCACACCGATGTCCTGGGGTTAGAGTCTGTTAATGCGCCCCAGAAGCCCAGTTGACCTTTCAGAGCGCGCTGGCGTGAAAGAGCAGGAAGATCACCCAGCACACAAGTCCCTGGGACATGACTGCTGCTGAAACATCATTATTATTATCATCATTATTATCCTTATCATTTCATTATTTCTCTTCTTATTATTATCATTATCATTTTAATTATTATTAGTAGCAGTAGTAGTAATAGCAGCAGTAGCAGTAGTAGCATTAGTAGCAGCAGTATTAGCATTAATGGTAGCAGCAATAGTAGTAGTAGCAGCATCAGTAGCATTAATGGTAGCAGCAATAGTAGTAGTAGCAGCAGCAGTAGTAGCATTAATGGTAGCAGCAATAGTAGTAGTAGCAGCAGTAGTAGTAGTAGTAATGGTAATTGTAGTAGCGCCAGTGGCTGCAGTAGCATTAGCAGTAGTAAGAATGTAGTAATATTGTTATGTAATTTAAAATAAGCGTTTTATTTAACTCTTACTCATGCCCTGCATATTAATTTATGTGGGCTCACTCAATAAATGCTCACTCAATGTTGTTTGGTGCTTTCATAACTTAATGATGGTTTTATTTTTCAATGAAGTGTGTCTGCTCTGGTCACAGATTTATTAAGACAACAAAAAATGCAATTTAGTAAATTAAATTACTAAATCAAATTTGTAAGATTATTTTTATTTAATTTTCCAGAAAGACACTGCAGTCCTATCAGATGGGAGGATGGCAGCATTTTTCAGCTTGTTGATTATTAGCTGACCGTCACATTTTTATTTATGATTTTCTCTGGGAAATCTGTAATTAGTTAATTCTGTATCCCAGTGATTATTTCATAACATTTTATTTATTTCATAACATTGTATTGTCCTGTATATAAACTGAGTGAAGCAATTTCCATTGAGTGTGTTTTTCATACATTTTCATTTCATTGTGCTCCTGCACAGCGGCTGTGTGGTTGCCTCATTGTCATGCGAATGCGTCTCATTGGGTGAGAGCCCATTAATGCCTGATAAACAGTCCAGTTTTAGTAAAGGGCTGCAGTGGGATTCATCATGTTACTGTGACATTAACCCAGCGTTTCATGAATTTCACATTTGAATTCAAATGGGTTATTAGCATGACAAGAGAACTGGAATTACCAAAGCACTTACAAATGTATTATAGGGAAAGGAACAAAACAAACATCCTCTACTCCCCTCATTCTCTACCTCTATTTTATGCTCTCTCTTCCCCCTCTCTCTGTCTCCCCCCCCACCCCAGAAGAGAGGGGTGTGCGAGGATTCACGCGGAACCCATCCCAGCTGAAAGGGGTGGTGATCCGCACAGCTCTTAGAAAGAGTTCCCAGGGCTTCGGTTTCACCATCATTGGGGGCGACCGGTCGGACGAGTTCCTGCAGGTGAAGAATGTCCTCAGAGACGGCCCAGCTGCTCAGGACAAGAAGCTGGCATCCGGTAACCTACCCCTGCACCTCCCCCGCACACTTCACACCTGCGGGGGGGCACATATCACCCCCCCCACACCCCCCCCAGGCCATGACATCAGTCACTTTATATCCGATCTGTCATCCCCTTCAATCGTCATGGAAACCCACGGTGTTTTTGTTTCCCTGTTGAAAGATCCCGAGTCTTTGTTGCAGATGCAGCCCTAAATGAAGCCTTTGGCTCATGCAGATCTCAGAGCAGCTCTGTGTTTAACTCCACATTGTAATTTAAATATGTAATTATGAAAGGTTCGCTCTGAATGGGCTTCATGGCACACGCTCTTTAATGTGCTGTGACTGTGTGCGGATTGTGCTGTGTTCCTCATTCTCTTCATTATATCCTCTTCCTGCTCTCTCCCTCCCTCTCTCTCTCTCTCCCCCTCCCTCCCTCCCTCTCTCCCTCTCTCTCTCTCTCCCTCCCTTTCTCTCCCTCTCTATCTCTCTGTCCCTCTCTCTCTCTCTTTCTCTGTCTCTCTCTCTCTCTCTCCCCCTCTCTCTGTCATCTGCTGCTCTTCTGTCTCTCCATTCCCTCTCCTCTTTTTCTCTCCATTTCACTCTCCCTCTCTTCCTGTGTTTCTCTGTCCTCTGTCGCGCTCCTCTCCCTGTCCTCAGGTGATGTCATCGTGGAGATTAACGGGACCTGTGTTTTGGGGATGACCCACGCCACGGTGGTGCAGATGTTCCAGGCCGTCCCGGTTCACCAGTGTGTGGACATGGTTGTGTGCCGGGGCTACCCGCTGCCTGAGGACGTGGGCAGCGATGATGAGGATGGTGGGGGTCAGGTGACTGTCATTAATGGGCAGCCCCTGCTGGTGAAGGGTGAGGCTCTCCGCGGCTCCTCCCAGGAGCTCCCCTACGTTGTCTGTGACGACGGCGCTGCCCCGCCCAACGGACCGGCCCCGAGCTTGCTGCAGCCGGAGCTGGTGAGCGTGGCGCTGGTGAAGGGGCCCGGCGGGTTCGGCTTCGCCATCGCAGACTGCCCCCTGGGCCAGAAGGTGAAGATGATCCTGGACGCGCAGTGGTGCCGCGGCCTGCTCAAGGGTGATGTCATCAAGGAGATCAACCGGCAGAACGTGCAGACGCTCAGCCACGCCCAGGTGGTGGACATCCTGAAGGACCTGCCCGTGGGCCGCGAGATCTCCGTGCTGGTGCTCCGAGGAGGTGTGGCCAGGGCTGGGGGAGGGGCCTGTAGGGCACAAAATGGGCAGGGCTGGGCTGCAGTGGGTGGGGCTGGGAGATTAGCGCAGTGGGACTGCATTGGGGAGGGGGCTGGTAGGATACTGGAGGGGTCAGAGTGATGAGAGAGATGGCCAGGACGTGTCTTCGCTATGGTCAGGAGCAACGTCAGGTCAGCTGTATGCCTGTGTATAATTTACTGATTCACAGCTGAGTCACTGAAGCTCGGTTGAGGGGGAGTCGTGGTCTGTTTGTTTTGTAGTTATAATGCTGAGTGATTGCGCACATTGAGAGTGTGAGTAAATGTTATAGTAATTGGGGATGTCAAGGTATTTCGGTTTGATGGTATACCGTGGTGTCAGAATTGGCCGTTGTCATACCAAATATTTTCCCTCACTGTGATAACTGTTGGCTATTATATTTCATATAAATCACACCGGTTATATACGTGTGGCTGGAGGACTTTAGCAATACGTGTGTTTTATGAGAAAGGGACACTACTGGAGGAGTCTTCAGCATTCTGGGGTCTGTGCTAGTCTCTGTGCTGGGGTGTGTGCGGAGTCTGTGCTGGGGTCTGTGCTGGGGTCTGTGCTGGTCTTTGTGCTGGGGTCTGTGCAGGGTCTGTGCGGGGTCTGTGCTGGTGTCTGTGCTGGGGTCTGTGCTGGTGTCTGTGCTGGGGTCTGTGCTGGGGTCTGTGCTGGTCTTTGTGCTGGGGTCTGTGCTGGAGTCTATGCTGGTGTCTTTGCTGAGGTCTGTGCGGGGTCTGTGCGGGGTCTGTGCTGGTGTCTGTGCTGGGGTCTGTGTGGGGTCTGTGCTGGGGTCTGTGTGGGGTCTGTGCTGGTGTCTGTGCTGGTGTCTGTGCTGGTGTCTGTGCTGGGGTGTGTGCTGGGGTCTGTGCTGAGGTCTGTGCTGGTGTCTGTACTGGTGTCTGTGCTGGGGTGTGTGCTGCCATACTTAAGGGGTTCAGTGAGTGATTAATGTTTGCTGTAACCATGGCTACGCTGCGGCAGCTTATGAATGAGTTGCAAGCACATCATTTGCCAGGAAGTTGCTCAATTAAAAAGATATTATCACAGTTACTTTTTATTTATCTTTATCTTTAAGCCTCAAGACATGAATTAAATAACGAAACGCATATCTGCTGAACATACCCGATGCTGGTGCTCTGCAGTGACATGCTGATACCTGTTCTTTTTCCACACTGAGCATTTCGCTTGAGTCTTGATTGAAGTAGCAAAAATTGTGGCGAGAAACTCATATAAATCGCCCTGTACGCTGTACCTCATGACCAATACCCGGGTTTCAGAATGCAGTAGGCCTACCTCATCTACGCAGAAAACGCAGAATATTTTTTAATGCAACCTGTGATGAAATACTCCAATGAATCTTACTGTTAAAAAAGCCGATCAATACATTTTTTTTTGCTTATTAAACTCCAAATTATGTCAGGTTTTCCGTTTTTCTAAATATATTGTTTGTATAATATGTGTGTATATATATATACTTTATAATAGAAATATATTATACAAGTCCTTAGCTTGAATAACTAAGGAGGAAACGCTCATGATTGGTGAGGGCGGGGTAAGCTGGTTAATGATAGGCTGTCCGTAGCTGTAATGCAGCAGTGCATAGATCTGTACCTGGGATTTCCCCTTTGGGCTGCATGTGGATCAGGTTTGTTGTGAGAGAGAGATTGACAGTCGTGCATGTAAATATACCCCCCCCCCCCCCAACGAGCTGTCCCTACCTGCAGGACTCAGCCCCCCAGCTCAGCTCATCACCCTTGTAGCAGGGGGGGGTAGATTTTAAATAATTCTCTTTTTAATCTCTGCCACTCTTAAGAATGAGATAAAAGTAGGTTCTCTTCCTCTCCCTCTCCCTCTTCACCCTGCTGTCCTCTTCAGCTCAGCATTAGGGTCTGCTCACGTGTCTCAAACTAAGCAGCTTCGTTTGTTTATGTGGTGCTATTTTCTTTCAGTACCAGTAATTGGATCTGTCAAAGTGTGTATGAATTAACCCGATTATATTTTCTCGCCCCCTTTGTCTCTCAGTCCTCGCACGTTCACTGTACAGTACATAAAGTACTCGGACATAAAATATTCAGTTCGATGGGCCCAGGAGATAACGATAATGAGGATCATTTTATTACAGAGCATTTTTCATGCTGTGCAGCCGAAGCTGTCTGCAGAACGGACGCAGACACAGTGGAGGCGTTCTCCACTTGTCAGAGCAGTTCCGTGATCAGGCAGGATGTGTGTTTCTAGTCTGTTGACCAGTCACAGCGTTCCTGCCCCCAGGGCCTCAGCACTGAGGGGGCCCAGCAGACTGAGCTTTATCTGAAATGTTGTTAAAATTAAAATGAGTTGGTGTGGTGATCCTGATCTCCACAGATGGAGGGAAATGCATATTTACTGCTGATCGAAAGCATGAAAGATTTCAGGTCACTTTACCCACCTGCGCACACACTCTCAAACTTACACAGGGTCATCAATATTTCAAGTAAAAAAGTGCATGATCACTTACATGGGTACCCAGACACAAACACTTATATGCCTTTACATACAAACGCACAAGCACAGACCCTGTGTCTTACCATGCCTGTAGAACTCCAATGTTCCAAATATTCCAGCTGTAGAATTGTGCCCCCTGGTGGTTGATATGTGATCAGCATGTGCCATTCTGCAGAATGTTTTTAGGGCATACTTGATAACCTCTTCTAAAACTTTGTTTTCTCTCTCTCTCTCTCTCAGGTCAGACATCTCCAGTGAAGAGCCTGAAACCTGTAAGTTTGGGCTGCATGTGAAATGACTTTAATTACTGAGAGACCCTCTGCAGCCACTGGGGGGGACTGCAGTGATGATGAAGCGTTGAGATTTTAGGAAAAGATCTCAATGCTTCATCATGGTGCTGGTACTAATCCCCATGGGGGTTTGTAATAGCGACTCTGGTGTTGGTACTAATCCCCGTGGGGGGTTTGTAATAGCGGCTCTGGTGCTGGTACTAATCCCCAGGGGTTTGTAATAGCGGCTCTGGTGCTGGTATTAATCCCCGTGGAGATTTGTAATAGCGGCTCTGGTGTTGGTACTAATCCCCGTGGGGATTTGTAATAGCGGCTCTGGTGCTGGTACTAATCCCCGTGGGGATTTGTAATAGCGGCTCTGGTGTTGGTACTATCCCGTGGGATTGTAATAGCGGCTCTGGTGCTGGTACTAATCCCCGTGGGGATTTGTAATAGCGGCTCTGGTGCTGGTACTAATCCCCGTGGGGATTTGTAATAGCGGCTCTGGTGCTGGTATTAATCCCCATGGTGGTTTGTAATAGCAGCTCTGGTGCTGGTACTAATCCCCATGGGGGTTTGTAATAGCGACTCTGGTGCTGGTACTAATCCCCATGGGGGTTTGTAATAGCAGCTCTGGTGCTGGTACTAATCCCCATGAGGGTTTGTAATAGCGGCTCTGGTGCTGGTACTAATCCCTGTGGGGGTTTGTAATAGCGACTCTGGTGTTGATGCTAATCCCCGTGGGGGTTTGTAATAGCGGCTCTGGTGCTGGTACTAATCCCCATGGGGGTTTGTAATAGCGACTCTGGTGTGATGCTAATCCCCATGGGGGTTTGTAATAGCGACTCTGGTGCTGGTACTAATCCCCATGGGGGTTTGTAATAGCGGCTCTGGTGCTGGTACTAATCCCCATGGGGGTTTGTAATAGCGGCTCTGGTGCTGGTATTAATCCCCGTGGGTTCACTGCTGGTCCTCGTCTCTTTTCCTCTCACAGAAGCCGGAGATGACCGCCAGCACGGAGACTCTGGACCGCGCTCCGGATTCGACTGCGCACCCCCTACCCTTACCCCCAAGTGCCCTGAGATCCAGCGCCCCAAAACCTGACCCCGCCGAGTTCTACCCCACCACCCCACGGTCCAGCGCCCCCAGATCTGACCCCATCGAGTTCTACCCCACCACCCCACGGTCCAGCGCCCCCAGATCTGACCGCACCGAGTTCTACCCCACCACCCCACGGTCCAGCGCCCCCAGATCTGACCCCGCCGAGTTCTACCCCAGTACCCCTCGATCCAGCGCCCCAAAACCTGACCCCACCGAGCTCTACATCAAGTCTAAGGCCCTGCAGGACAGCAAGCGTGAGTGCAGGAAGAAAGGGGAGCTGTGTCCCTACGACCTCACTCTTACATCACTCCCACAGTGGTGTGTCCCTATGACATCACTGCCACACTAGTATTGATACATTGCTCTCCCCTTTACCACTCTCCGGTCTGTTGCAATAAGTCTCTAAAGGCTTAGCTGACCCCCTTATAAAGACGCCACATGAGTGTGCTGTTGTGTACAGGCTCAGATACAGTAGCTTGACTAACATGGACTCAAATAACCGGCACACAAACAAAACTGAAAATTACTATTTTATTTTCGACAGATGAACAGGTATTATTTGACTGACAAATACATGGTCAGGACTTCGTTCCTCATACTCTTAAAATGCTTTTGGGAAGTTGTCTGTTTTACAGTTTTGTCTGATAAAGTCAATATGATTGTGTTCACAGTGTGAACTGATGGGTGAAGCTGTGATATCATATTCTTAACATGCTGTCTCAAAATCTGACATGACCTCTGACCCCTGACCTCTTCACAGCTGCCAACACCAGAGACCTGGACGTGTTCATTAAGAGAAATCAGGAGTCGGGTTTTGGATTCAGAGTTCTGGGTGGGGAGGGTCCAGAACAACCCGTGAGTACAGCACTGCCTTCTGTGGTTCTGTGTGGTTTTGTGTTCTGCTGGTGTGATCTGGTTCTGTGTTCTGCAGGTGTGATCTGGTTCTGTGTGGTTCTACAGGTGTGAGCTGGTTCTGTGTGGTTCTGTGTTCTGCAGGTGTTAGCTGGTTCTGTGTGGTTCTGTGTTCTGCAGGTGTTAGCTGGTTCTGTGTGGTTCTGTGTTCTGCAGGTGTGAGCTGGTTCTGTGTGGTTCTGTGTTCTGTAGGTGTGAACTGGTTCTGTGTGGTTCTGCAGGTGTGAGCTGGTTCTGTGTTCTGCAGGTGTGAGCTGGTTCTGTGTGGTTCTGTGTTCTGCAGGTGTGAGCTGGTTCTGTGTGGTTCTGTGTTCTGCAGGTGTGAGCTGGTTCTGTGTGGTTCTGTGTTCTGCAGGTGTGAGCTGGTTCTGTGTGGTTCTGCAGGTGTGAGCTGGTTCTGTGTGGTTCTGCAGGTGTGAGCTGGTTCTGTGTGGTTCTGCAGGTGTGAGCTGGTTTTGTGTGGTTCTGCAGGTGTGAGCTGGTTCTGTGTGGTTCTGTGTTCTGCAGGTGTGAGCTGGTTCTGTGTGGTTCTGCAGGTGTGAGCTGGTTCTGTGTGGTTGTGTGTGGTTCTGCAGGTGTGAGCTGGTTCTGTGTGGTTCTGTGTTCTGCAGGTCTGAGCTGGTTCTGTGTGGTTCTGTGTTCTGCAGGTGTGAGCTGGTTCTGTGTGGTTCTGTGTGGTTCTGCAGGTGTGAGCTGGTTCTGTGTTCTGCAGGTGTGAGCTGGTTCTGTGTGGTTCTGTGTTCTGCAGGTGTGAGCTGGTTCTGTGTGGTTCTGGGTGTGTTCTGCCAGGTGTGAGCTGGTTCTGTGTGGTTCTGCAGGTGTGAGCTGGTTCTGTGTTCTGCAGGTGTGAGCTGGTTCTGTGTGGTTCTGCAGGTGTGAGCTGGTTCTGTGTGGTTCTGCAGGTGTGAGCTGGTTCTGTGTGGTTCTGCAGGTGTGAGCTGGTTCTGTGTGGTTCTGCAGGTGTGAGCTGGTTCTGTGTGGTTTGTGTTCTGCAGGTGTGAGCTGGTTCTGTTGTGTTCTGCAGGTGAGCTGGTTCTGTGTGGTTCTTGCAGGTGTGAGCTGGTTCTGTGTGGTTTCAGTGTTGTGAGCTGGTTCTGTGTGGTTCTGTGTGGTCTGCAGGTGTGAGCTGGTTCGTGTGTTCTGCAGGTGTGAGCTGGTTCTGTGTGGTTCTGCAGGTGTGAGCTGGTTCTGTGTGGTTCTGCAGGTGTGAGCTGGTTCTGTGTGGTTCTGCAGGTGTGAGCTGGTTCTGTGTGGTTCTGTGTGGTTCTGCAGGTGTACATCGGCTCCATCGTGCCCCTGGGCGCGGCGCAGAAGGACGGGCGGCTGCGAGCGGGCGATGAGCTCATCGGTATCGACGGGGTGCTGGTGAAGGGCCAGTCCCACAAGCAGGTTCTGGACCTGATGACCAACGCCGCCCGCAACGGGCAGGTCCTGCTGACCGTGCGGAGGAAGGTGACCCACACAGGTGTGTACAGCATAGGCAGTAGGAGAACTGTGCCCTGGGGATGCAGGTTTGAAGCCCAGCCGAGATAAAGCTGACTAACCGCAGTGTATCTTGTAAAATCTGAAAAGTCGTTTGAATCAATGTAAATGAGTGTAAATGTGACAGTATTTCTCCTTGCAGCTGTGGTATCAGTCATTCTCCATGCAGATGAAAAATTTAAATAAAACAATGAGCTATAGAGTCCAAATGAATCTTTGCAAACCATAAAAAGCCCAGGTGTTTAACAGGGAGAGGTCTAGGTGGGTTACGGGGTTGTGACTTAGGCCATAAATGTCTGAGACTCCTTCTGCAGAGAAAATGAGCTAAAACAGAAATAAATGGTGCAGGGGGCCCAAGCTGCCTGGTCAGTGTGTATATCCATATTCAGTTTGGTTGGCTGGTTAAAAGTGGTCTATTTCATTGGCCTTTGAGCGTGGAGCTGTAATTGGTTTGGCTTTTGGAAGTGCAGCTGTGATTGGTTGAGCTTTTGGAAGTGGAGCTGTGATTGATTGGGCCTTTGAGAGTAGAGCTGTGATTGGTTGGGCATTTGAGAGTAGAGCTGTGATTGGTTGGGCCTTTGGGAGTAGAGCTGTGATGATTGGTTGGGTCTTTGGGAGTGGAGCAGTGGTTGGTTGGGTCTTAGGGAGTGGAGCAGTGGTTGAATGGGCCTTTGAGAGTGGAGCAGTGATTGGTTGGGTTTTTGTAAGTGAAGCTGCGATTGGTTGGTGTGTACCATTTCCCAGATGGTGGGGAGGAAGACCTGCGCTCTGCCTTGGTGAACGGCTCCCCTCGGCTGCCGCGGATTGAGGTGGTGGGCCTACTCGAACCCAAGTCCTACGACATCACCCTCCAGCGCCAGGAGAACGAGGGCTTTGGCTTTGTCATCCTCACCTCCAAGAGCAAGCCACCTCCTGGAGGTGAGGGGGGGGACACCTGTAACCTGGGCAACTGAACCAGTATAATGTATCTCTGTAAGGGGTGAAATGTCACAGAGTTTAAAAAAATAATATGAGCCATATTGCACCATATAATATCATATTTCAATGTAAATCATAGGCGTTCTGATGAGAGCTCACACGCTAGGATTTTATCGGAAAGCGTGACCCTGTTCTTACCTGGGCCTTCGGGCGTTCTGATAATCTGTTCTGGATCCGAGTCCCACGTCCCGCAATTTTTCGTTTTCGCAGTAATCCCTCATAAGATCGGGCGGATAATCGAGGGCAGTCCCGCGGGCCGCTGCGGGCGGCTCAGAGTCGGGGACCGCATCTGTGCGGTGAACGGCCAGCCCATCGTGGCTCTGGAGCACAGCGACATCGTGCAGCTCATCAAGGAAGCCGGCTACGCAGTCACCCTCACTGTGGTGCCGGCGGACGGTGAGTACACTGAGCGTGCTCACAGTGCAAGTACACCTGGGAAATGTAGTGGTCTCAAAATTGTGACTTTTCAAAACTACATAAAATAAATATATGCCTATGTGTGGGAACTGACTATTTTATAATTTAAATTTTTTAGTACAGTTTTGGATTTTACATTTTCTAAAGGAAGTGTGTGTGTGTTTGTGTGTGTGTGTCTGTGAGAGAGACAGAGAGAGAGAGAATGTGTGTGTGTGTGTGTGTGAGTATGTCTGTGAGAGAGACAGAGAGAGAGTGTGTGTGAGTATGTGTGTGACACTACCACTCTGAACCCCACTCTGTATTTCAGAGTATAATGGGCCTCCTTCAGGAAACAGCACAGCCAAGAACAGCCCTGCTCCACAGCATCGAACCCTGAGCCACCGGGACGACAGGTAGAGTCCAACTCAGCTTCAGACTCAAATCATTCAGCAGGACATCAGGGAAGAAGGGGTTTTAATCCTAGTGACATACATCACTAAGTGGCATGGTGGTTTTCTCAAATAGAGGGATGAACTTAAGCCCTTGACTTTAAAAATGGAAATTTTATTTTGTTCTGTTAATTATTTTCAAAAGGCTACTGAGTGAATAAGTGAAGAACTGCAGGTGACTCAGGCCTTAAATGACCTCTCTCCTGCTTTGCTCATGAGAGATGCACTACAGTGGCTTTTACCTGAACATGCATAGGGTGAGTGGCATGCATACCCTCCACTTTACCTTATCTCCAGGGTTGTGGTGTCAGGTATGGAGGTTAACCTGTGCGTGTGCCTTGCAAGTGTAGGTTTTGAGGTTTACCTGAACATGTGCTGTGCAGTACAGGTGTTGAGGTTTGTGTGTGGGCTGTGCAGTACAGGTGTTGAGGTTTACCTGTGCTGTGCTGTGCAGGTGTAGGTGTTGCGGTTTGTGTGTGTGCTGTGCAGGTGTAGGTGTTGAGGTTTACCTGTGCTGTGCAGGTATAGGTGTTGAGGTTTACCTGTGTTGTGCTGTGCAGTACAGGTGTTGAGGTTTGTGTGTGTGCTGTGCAGGTGTAGGTGTTGAGGTTTACCTGTGCTGTGCAGGTATAGGTGTTGAGGTTTACCTGTGTTGTGCTGTGCAGTACAGGTGTTGAGGTTTGTGTGTGTGCTGTGCAGGTGTAGGTGTTGAGGTTTACCTGTGCTGTGCTGTGCAGTACAGATGTTGCGGTTTGTGTGTGTGCTGTGCAGTACAGGTGTCGAGGTTTACCTGTGCTGTGCTGTGCAGGTGTAGGTGTTGAGGTTTACCTGTGCTGTGCAGGTACACTCTGGATATGGAGGAGAGCAGAGACGTTCTCACCTGGGCCGACTACAAGACCCTCCCCCAGCCTGAGCAGGGCACTCTGTGCATCATCGGGCCCAATCCGGTGCGTACCTGTCCCACGAGGGTGTGTGCAGGGGTCAGCATGTCTGCGGGATCTGACTCACCTCATACACCCTGCGTGCTTTTCTTACTGGATTCTTCACTGAATGTATGTGTGCCTTCTGTGTGTCTATGTGTGCGCGTATGTATGTATGTATGTGTGCGCGTGCATGTGTGTGTGTATGTATGTACGTGTGTGTGTCTGTGTGTGTGTGTGTGTATGCGCGCGTGTGTGTATGTATATGTGTATGTGTGTGCGTGCATGCATGCGTGTGTGTGTCTGTGTGTGTGTGTCTGCATGTGTGTGTATGCGCGTGTGTGTATGTATGTGTGTGGGTGCGTACGTGCATCTGTGTGTGTATGTGTGCATGCGTGTGTGTGTGTATGTGCGTATGTATGTACGTGTGTGTCTGTGTGTGTGTGTGTGTGCGCGTGCGTATGTATGTACGTGTGTGTGTGCGTGCATGCATGCATGCGTGTGTGTGCATGTGTGTGTGTGGATGTACGCGTATATGTGTGCATGTGTGTGCATGCACGCGTGCGCGTGTGTGTATGATGTGCTGGTTGTGTATGTGTGTGTGTATGTGTGTTTGTGCGTGTGTGTGCGTGCGTGCGTGTGTATGTGCCTGCGTGTGTGTGTGCGTGTGCGTGCGTGTGTATGTGCCTGTGTGTGTGTGTGTCTGTGCGTGCCTCACAGGGCTGCTTCCTGGTGGAGCTGTCTCGGGGTCCACGGGGCTTTGGCTTCAGCCTGAGAGGAGGGCAGGAGTACAACATGGGCCTGTTCATCCTGCGGCTGGCTGAGGATGGCGCCGCCCTGCAGGATGGGAGGATAAAGGTCAGCTTCACCCACACAGCTCTGCTGCTGCACTGCTGAATCAAGCGGTGTGTGTGGGTGTGTATACACACACACACACACACAGACACACACAAATATACACACACACATACGCACACACACACATACACACACACACACACACACACACACACACATACACACAAACATACACACACACACACACACACACACACACGCACACAGTCACCAGATCTCAACCCAACTGAACGCCCATGGGAGATGTTGGACCAACGTCACCACCACCACCATCAAAACACCAAATGAGGGAATATCTTTTGGAAGAATGGTGTACCATCCTTCCAGTAGAGCTCCAGAGACTTGTAGAATTTATGCCAATGCGCATTGAAGCTGTTCTGGCAGCTCATGGTGGCCCAACACCTTACTAAAACACTTTATGTTGTTTTTTAAATTTAATTTGTCACCCAATAGTAGCACATTATCAAGCAGATATCAGACAGGTAACAGCAGCTGATGCTGACCGTAAAGACAGGGGTGTGAGCCGCGGTTAAGATGTGTGTGATTGACAGGTGGGGGACCAGATCGTGGAAATTAACGGTGAGCCCACGCAGGGTATAACCCACACCCGGGCCATCGAGCTGATCCAGGCTGGAGGAAGCAAGGTGCTCCTGCTGTTAAGGCCCGGACCAGGACATGGTGGGCTAACTTTTACCTTTAAACACCTTTTTACGTGTGTGTATGTTCGTTCATGTGCGTGTGTGTGTGTGTGTGTTTGTTTGTTTGTGTTTGTTCATGTGCGTGTGTGTGTGTGTGTGTTTGTTTGTTTGTGTTTGTTCATGTTCGTGTGTGTGTGTGTGCGTGCATGAGTGCATGCAAGCATCTCTTTCGTTTTCTCTATTTCTCTCCCTCCTTTGTCCCCCCTCTCCCCTTTCTCCCCCTGTTTCTCCCTCTCTCTCCCTGTCTCTTTGTCCCTCTTGCTCTCTGTCTCTCCCCTTGTTCTGTCTCTCCATCTCTCCCTCTCTCTCTTCCCCCTTCTCTCAGGCTTGTTTTCTCCCTCTCTCTCTCTGTCTTTCCTCCCTCCCCCCTCCCCTCTCTCTTCTCTCCCCCTTCTGTCTTCGCCTCCTCTCTCTCCCCCCTCCCCTCTCTCTCTCCCCTCTCCCCCCTCCCCCCCTCTTTCCCCCCCTCTCCCCCCCTCTCTGTCTCTCTCTCTCTCTCCTCTCTCCCCTCTCTCTCTCACCCTCCACCCTCCCTCTTCCCCCCCTCTTCTCTCTCTCAGGCCTGTTTCTCTCTCTCTCTCAGGCCTGTGTTCTCTCTCTCTCTCTCTCAGGCCTGTGTTCTCTCTCTCTCTCTCTCAGGCCGTTTCTCTCTCTCCAGCCTTGTTCTCTCTCTCTCAGGCCTGTGTTCTCTCTCTCTCAGGCCTGTTTTCTCTCTCTCTCTCTCAGGCCTGTTTTCTCTCTCTCTCTCTCTCTCTCTCTCTCTCTCTCTCTCTCTCTCTCTCTCTCAGGCCTGTGTTCTCCTCTCTCTGCAGGTTCCCTCAGCTCCTCTGCGCTGTGTTTCTTCCCGCAGACAGAGCAGCATCACTAAAGGCTTCTCTGCTTCCTGCTCTTCCAGGTACGCTGCTCTTACTCCTCTCCTCACCTCTCTTCCTCCTCTCTTTTCCTAGTTCCTCCTCCCTCTGCCCCACTGTGTTTCTTCCACCGTTTTCTTTTCTAATTTGGAAGAGCCGGGTCAGGTCACTAGTGATATGGCTGAACTCTGCTGCTTCTGCGCAGTGGCCCACTGCCTGATTATCCCATGGACCACCTGCCTATTCATCTGCCTGAGCCCATGCCTCGATTCAGTCTGCGCAGTGGACCCTGCCTGATTCTCTGCCTGGATCCCCCTGCCTGTCAGTCTGCGCAGCCCACTGTGTTATTACGTCTACCCAGTGTTTCCACTGCCTGTTCAGTTCTGGGCAGTGGAGCCACCTGCCTGGTCAGTCTGCGCATGGAGCCCACCTGTGTGATTCAGTCTGCGCAGTGGAGCCCACCTGCCTGATTCAGTCTGCGCAGTGGAGCCCACCTGCCTGATTCAGTCTGCGCAGTGGAGCCCACCTGCCTGGTTCAGTCTGCGCAGTGGAGCCCACCTGTGTGATTAAGTCTGCGCAGTGGAGCCCACCTGCCTGATTCAGTCTGCGCAGTGGAGCCCACCTGCGTGGTTCAGTCTGCGCAGTGGAGCCCACCTGTGTGATTCAGTCTGCGCAGTGGAGCCCACCTGCGTGATTCAGTCTGCGCAGTGGAGCCCACCTGCGTGATTAAGTCTGCGCAGTGGAGCCCACCTGCGTGATTCAGTCTGCGCAGTGGACCCAACCTTTTGTGTGCCTGCCTGTGTGGTGTCAGTAAAAGGTCAATAGCCTCTGTGACCCTCTGCTCCTTGTTTTGGGGTACCCCTAACCCTCTGCTCCTTGTTTTGGGGTACCCCTAACCCTGTTCTTTTGTCCTCATTCCAGGCCAGCTGGATCGCACGCCTGCTTCACCCCCCGGATGTCAAAGACAAGTTTCGTCGCTCAGTGTGTCCACCGCCTGCACCCCTCTGCCCCCGGCCTCCCCCGCCATGCTCTCCTTGCCCCCCTCCCAAAAGCCCCCGAGCTCCAGATGGGACGGCAGCGGCTCCTCCCCCCTGCTGGGGGAACCCCGGGGCTGCTGGGACAGGAACAGCACAGAGAGGGGTGTTCCAGGTCCGGACTGTTCCAGAGAGCACTGCCCTAAACTGTTCTTTAGCCCCGCCTCTCCAAACCTAAACCCCGCCTCTCCAGACATCAGCCCTTCATCTACTGACCTCAGCCCCGCCCCTTCGCACCACAGCCCCGCCTCTTCAGACCTCAGCTCTGCCCTTTCTGACCTCAGCCCCGCCCCTTCGCACCACAGCACTGCCTCTTCTGACCTCAGTCCTACCACATCGGACCTCAGCCCCGCCTCTTCTGACCTCAGCCCTGCCTCTCTAGACCTTGGCCCTGCCCCTCCAGGCCCTGACTCCGCCCCTCCAGGCCCTGACTCCGCCCCTCCAGGCCTCAGCCCCGCCCCTCTGGACCTCACAAGGATCTGCAGCTCAAAGGCGCTGTGCACTAACAGGCCCAGTGACACAGGGGGATCCCCTTCAGACATCAGAGCCCCGTCCAGCCTCTCCCCAGGCTGGGGCGGGGCAGGAGAGGGGGAGCAGAGACTGGGCACACAGCCCCCCCCCAATAAGGGGGAGGATACCCCACCTGGCCAGCAGCCACACAAACACCTGAGGAAGCATGGCAGTCTCCCCAGGACACGGGGGGGGAGGAGAGGAGAGAGGGGTGTGAAACTCAGCAGAGAGAGAGAGGCAGCCTGTGAGATCAGCACAGAGGAGGAGGAGGAAGAGGAGGAGGAAGGGGAGGAGAGAGGGGCGGAGCTCTGTGAGCATGAAGAGGACAGGAGAGGGGCGGAGCTCGGTCAGAATGGTAGCTGTAAAGACAGGCAGAGCTACTCCACTTCCTCCCTGGACAGGAAGCTGCCAGTTACTCCTGGACCCTGGAAAATACCCAGCTCCGCCAGGATTCTGACGCGAGAGGAAGTGATGCGAGAGCCATACTGATGCATCATGGGTGGGGTAGTGATGAGAGAAATCCATGTTCATGAAAGCTAACATATGCAAACAGCAATACAATGATTTGAGCCAATCATTCTAGTTTGCTGTGTAAATGAATAGAGTTTGTTTGGTTCGCACTATACTGTGATTCACTGCTTATTGTAGCTCCATTCATCATGGGGTTCATGACAGTTCTCTCATCACTATGGAGACAGGCTTAGACAGGTAGCTGGGATGGTGGGGGGGGATTATCAGTTTACCTGTTATCTCACATTCATTTCATCCCTTTAGCAACTATATATTTTTACCATGCTGGCATCAATAGAGTTCTTTCTATTCACAAGTTCTTGTGTCCATGAAAGTCTGTCCAGCCAAAAGTTATCTTGTGCCAGCCAGGGAACTGTCATTCTGCTTTATATGTGGGGGGTGGGTGGGTAGGGGGGGTGGGGTGGGGTGGGGAGCCCCCAGGTATCACCAAAATCAGAGAACCCTGCTTCCGACGGTCTCCTGCACACATGCAAACTAGAGACACACATCACATATATACACATATATACACAGGGGTTTTCCTCCCTGTGGGGGTTGTGTTACTGCAGGCACACTGGACACATCTTTCTCCTGTTATTCTCATTTTGGCGCTGTGGAGATGCCACCTGATGCTGTCTGTCCACAGCTCAGAGTTCAGGATAATACTGTTCCAATGCCAGATTCATATCTGTACACCTAAGCTTTACCATATATTTTAAAAGAGTATTTTTGAACCATAGATGGGGCGGGTGTGTGTGTGTGTGTGCCCGTGCCTGGGTGCATGTGTGTGCATGTCTATCTTTATAAAGACCAGAAACTTGTGCTTAAGTATATAGTTTACCTTGTTCATGGTAAATCTATCTTATTGAACTAAATATGAAAATAAGTTGTTCAGGTGTAAATATAAACAGGTTCATCTGTACTGAGCCAGAACAGTTTCAGTCAGTGTTTTGGAGTGGTCAGTCCTTATGAGGGTCTCTGATAGAGTGGACAGGGCTATGCTCACCACACACACATGCTGGAGCGGTCCTGCTGTGTGCGTGTGTGTGTGTGTGTGTGTGTGAGCAGGGCTGGAGTGTTCCTGCTGTGTGTGTGTGTGTGTGTGTGAGCAGGTCTGGAGCAGTCCTGCTGTGTGTGTGTGTGTGTGTGTGTGTGAGCAGGTCTGGAGCGGTCCTGCTGTGTGTGTGTGTGTGTGTGTGTGTGTGAGCAGGGCTGGAGCAGTCCTGCTGTGTGCTGTGCGTGTGTGTGTGTGTGAGTGGGTCTGGAGCGGTCCTGCTGTGTGTGTGTGTGTGTGTGTGTGTGTGTGTGTGTGAGCAGGGCTGTTGCCTGTTGAGTATTTAAACCACATAGACTGTATTGTACTTTATTTAGCCACAGCTGGTGATTTAACACCTCAAAGCCATTCCATCACATCACAGGTGTGTCCACAGGTGTGTGGGAGAAGGGCAGCATTTTCAGAATTACTCAGTTGAGTGCTTTTTTAGGGACATGCCAAAGGAAACATCTCTTCATGGCTCCAGTCTGTTGAATTAACTGGCAATTTCCACATAGAGTCCTAAAAACCAACGTTCCTCTAAAAACCCTAAAAACCAGCGTTCCTCAGAACAACCACGCCACCCATTTAGCTCTTGTGAGTTCCAATACCAAACCGGACGCACAGCACAGCACTGAGCATTGATTAGAGGAATACAGTGGTTGCATGATGAATGAATCCACGCTGCACAGTGTCCTGGACCGTGTTTCCCATATCAGGGTCTGTATATACGACTGTGGCCTTTCCTTGCTTCAGAAGAAACCTTGTGTCTCAGCTTCCTGTGCTCGTTCTAAGCCTTTATATATTGTACAGCACCTTTATAAATGATTGCAGACCACTCATCCAGAAAAAGATCTGTAAATGGCTTCATTATTTTTTTATGTAATAAAAAAAGATTTAAAGGGGTAAACCATCTGGTGATGGCTTTCTGTTCATGCACTGTAAAATAAAATTTTACTGAAAAAATTACATTATGCTTTATAATCTCTAATTTTATTTTCAATCCATTTGTTGTTTCTCACTGTACTTGCTTTTCTTTGTCTCGTTTCAAAAGTTAAATACAATTAGAGATTATTACAATGGTCATGTTTAATAGTGTTTACTAAGTTGTGAAAATCATATATTTTTTTAATTGTACGCTGACCCCATTAAACATTCACACAGCTCACATTTACAAGTTCAGCTCTGCCTTCCAGGGTAATTGTGTGATGCTCAAACAGTCTGGTAGTGAATTTGCCACTGGTATAATAAAGCCTTCCCTGAATCAGTCCTTTCCCCTTGAAAATACTGAATTGCCCTCTAGTGGTTAGATGTATGCTCCCAAACTATTATCTCAAATAATCACAGGAAAAGGCCAAGTTAGGCACATAGGCAAGCATTCAATCTGCACTATAAATTTCTACAAATATTTTTGAATACCAAATTAGTGTAATTACAGTTAAACCAAGCTACGACTGCTTGCGTTCCTGTTTAGCATAAACGGTCGTATTCCAAAGCATTGCCACCCATGTGTTCCTGCATTACAGTAACCGGGGACTGTGTTTTCAACCTGTTTAAACGTCTGATTCAGCACTCCTGTTCTTTTCATTATTACTAGCTAGTGAGCTATAATGTACTGAGAGGAAAAGGATTGTGTTGTTGTGAGTGTTGTTTGCACATCCTTTTGTGAAAAAGAAAATGCTCGTTCACCCTCGATCCTTGATAGAATTACTGAAATGTCAGCTGGGGATATATTAATACAAGGACAGATCGGGAATATTGGAATTCTCCATCTTGGATTCCCAGCCAAACTGGAGAGTTTTGGGAATGGAGGTCTTGGCACGGGGAGATAAACCTTCAGAAGGCGCATTCTGCAGCAGAATCAGGGTCACTGCGGAGCCAGAGAAGAGGTACTGCAGTCCTGTCTCCAGGGCCCTGCGGAGCCAGGGAAGAGGTACTGCAGTCCTGTCTCCAGGGCCCTGCGGAGCCAGGGAAGAGGTACTGCAGTCCTGTCTCCAGGGCCCTGCGGAGCCAGGGAAGAGGTACTGCAGTCCTGTCTCCAGGGCGATTCAGCACGGCTCCCTTTCCTTAAACTGATGTTGCGGGGGCTCTTTGTCTGAACTGAATGTATAAGCTTACCTGAAATTTTGTAGCTGTTTACTTGTACTATATCCCTACATAGTTTATCTGACCCACACTAAAAATGACTTGTTCGTGACTTTATTCTTTGCTTGGACGGAAACATTGTTCGGTAGGTGTGTGCACATGGGTTTGGATAGGATGGTTATCACTGTTTTTACCAACTTGAAATCATAGATTATAAATAGAAGAAAGGATTACCTGGTAACTATTTCTAAATCCAGTCTTGGCCCACACCAAAACAGGCTCTGTGACTTGATCAACTTCTATCATTAATCAATTTATTGAAGCTAATAAACTCTTGGAGACTACTTCATAAAACTAACATACAATTTTCTCTATTTTTACCTGTTTATTACTTATAGGATTGATAACTTAATTACCTTATTGATAAACCTGATTTAGGGTGAAGAGAGTATTTTTAATCTCAGGTACGCCATTATCCCAACATCAAACGCAGCTTCTGCTAAAATTACCAGAACTCTCAATCCACATGGGACCACGGCCGCTGACCCCAGAGAGATTTAATTCTCATGAGTTCGCTCGCATGACCGTTAGTGACGAGCGCAGGACCGCGGTTGAGTTTGCTTTCCATGGCAGAAATGGACCTGGCCAATGCCAGTATGCTAACTGGAGAAACATCTGGAAGATTTCCCCTCCAGTTTGACTGCACATTGTCCTATAAACCAGTCATCTCTTTAGAAGATGAAAAAGCATTTAATTGAATGGAAACAGCAATTTTCTGCTCTTAATTTGGATTGGGCAGCAGTGTAGTATAATGGGTAAGAAACTGGTCGTAAACATAAAGGTCACAGGTTCGATTCCCGGTTGGGACACTGCCGTTGTACCCTTGAGCAAGGTACTTAACCTGCATTGATTCAGTATATATCCAGCTGTATAAATCGATGTAATACACAACTTTTTACATAGGATTTTTAAGGGATAAGAGCGTTTGCTAAATGCCTGTAATGTAATGATTGGGTTATCCACCAAAATTTGACAGTATGTAACATTTTCTGACATTTGATTTGATATAATCTTCTTCCCAGGATTCTGCAGTGCTGGTAGAGAAGGGGAAAGCTGCCAGTTCCCCACCCAGTTTCAAGCCTCCAGCACTGGCACAGAGCCTCCAGCACTGGCACAGAGTCTCACACTGGAACAGCTCTCCAGATCTGCAGTGCTGGAGGAAGGAAAGCTGCCAGTTCCCCACCCAGTTTCAAGCCTCCAGCACTGGCACAGAGCCTCCAGCACTGGCACAGAGTCTACAACACTGGGACACAGCCTCCAGCACTGGCACAGAGCCTCCAACACTGGCACAGAGCCTCCAACACAGGCACAGAGCCTCCAACACAGGCACAGAGCCTCCAACACTGGCACAGAGCCTCTAACACTGGCACAGAGCCCCCTCTGCTGGCCCTGCCCCCACTGGACCCACAGCCTCCTCTGCTGGCCCTGCCCACTCTGCTGGCCCTGTCCACTCTGCTGGCCCTGTCCACTCTGCTGGCCCTGCCTCCTCTGCTGGCCCTGCCCACTCTTCTGGCCCTGCCCCCACTGGACCCACAGTCTCCTCTGCTGGCCCTGCCCACTCTGCTGGCCCTGCCCCCACTGGACCCACAGTCTCCTCTGCTGGCCCTGCCTCCTCTGCTGGCCCTGCCCCCCCCGGACCCTTCACCAGGCAGACGGGCTCCTGGGACTACAAGGTGAGCCGCCAAACCTGGGCTTTTCTGTAAGGATGAACCGGTGCGTCCACCCAATTTAACCCAGGACTCTCTGTGAGGTGCACACACCCACAGATCCGTCCCGTTCTGGAGCACAACACAACCAACCCACTCCCCTGTATTTTATCAATCCTTGCTACCTTTCCTAGTATGGAGGTTGAACTGGTCAATAACATGTGAAATTGATCCATCCTTGTATCCTCGGTCCTTGCCTAAGCTGTAAATTGATTGAGGTCTGCTATCTCCAAACACCTTCCAACCCGTTGAATGCTTAATTGAGAAAGCTAGGTCGTCAAAAATACCTGAAATGGACATTTGGAATCATGTGTTGTCAACGTGTTGTCAATGGGTGCATTCTAGTCACTTAGTTTAACCTACTTAGACAGCAAATTATCCATAAACTGTAATTTGATTATTTTGGCAAAAATTGTAATCCACAACAGAAAATTCATAAAAACCATACCTTTGTTTTTTGGTTAAGGCACCGTGCTGTGGTGCATGGATGAGTCCCTCGATCCTGACTGTGCACACCGTGCCAGTGCAGACAGTGGCCAGTGCACACCGTGCCAGTGCTGACTGTGTCAGTGTTAACTTTGCCAGTGCTGACTGTATCAGGGCAGACTGAGCCACTGCAGACTATCAGTGCAGACTGTGTCAGTGTTAACTTTGCCAGTGTTGACTGTACCAGTGCAGACTGTGTCAGTGTTAACTTTGCCAGTGTTGACTGTACCAGTGCAGACTGTGCCAGTGTCGACTGTGCCAGTGCTGACTGTGCCAGTGCTGACTGTGCCAGTGTCGACTGTGCCAGTGCTGACTGTATCAGGGCAGACTGTGCCAGTGCAGACTGAGCCAGTGCTGACTGTGCCAGTGCAGACTGTGCCAGTGCAGACTGTGCCAGTGCAGACTGTGCCAGTGCAGACTGTGGTCAGAGGCTCTAAAGCAGTGGTCTCCAACCATGGTCCTGGAGAGCTACAGGGTCTGCTGGTTTTCATAGTGACTCTGCACTTCATGAATCAATTAGAGCAGTTGATTACACAGTTAACTCAACTCACCTGGTGTCTTGGGTCTCAATTGGGTGCTGATTTTAAGGTGAAAACAAAAACCAGCAGACCCTGCAGCTCTCCAGGACCAGGGTTGGAGATCACTGCTTAAATGGTGGCGTGTAATTGGCTGGTGTCTGGCCCAGGGTACGGGTGGAGTCAGCCTCTTAGAGGCTCGCGTTTCCTCGCTATCGAGCGCTCGTAGCCTGCGTGCTAAAGCTGCGTATGAAAGGTCCAGCGCCCACGCAGCGTCGGGAGAGCGCAGACTTCCACGGTCCTCCTCCGACTGCGTGAGCGTCTGGGAAAGCAGCAGCTGGTGACGCCACGCGTTTCGGAGGGGGACCGGACGTCTGCGCTCTCCTGAGGCCCCGTGTCGCTGGAGCGAAGCGAGCGGTGGTCGCCCATAATTACACCTTCAACATTGGTGAGGAACTGCATATTTATACATAAATTTATGTATGAATTAGAGACTAATTCAATTAGATGAATTAGTCACAGGTCTTCACAGAACGCTTCATGAGTTTAAAAAAAAATGCAAATAAACACAGCATGAAGATTCCATTTGTGCTTTAAGTTTTATTAAACATGCTACTGTATGTTTGTGCTTGAATCAATACATGTGCTAAATTATACTTGCCTATTAGCAAGTTAGGCATATCTAAAAAATTAATCCTGAGTATATTTGACCAAGAAGAAAGACAAAAAAATTATTTCAATGGTCAGAAACATCTTAAGACAAAAGACAAATGTTCTTGATACACACAACATGCATGAAATGGAAAAATGGGGAATATTTAATAGCCACGCCTTGTAGTCAATGAGACTAATGCTGTAATTCAATTTTAATGAAGAAAACTTACATTTCAATTCCTTTCCCCTTCTGCAATTACACACCGCTGCAATCTGGACTTCCACTGATCAAAGCAGTGCAGTAGGCCTTCTTCCGTTAGTTGTCTCAGAAGCTCCGTCGTTTTCTTCTTCACTTCTGGAGCAGACTCAAAACGGGTTCCCTTGGGTGCAGACTTGATTTTAGGGAAAATAAAAAAGTTGCATGGTGATAGATCAGGTGAACAGGGAGGGTGGTCAAGTACTTTTCCCTAAAATCAAGTCTGCACCCAAGGGAACCCGTTTCGAGTCTGCTCCAGAAGTGAAGAAAACGAAAAAAAAAAGCTTCTGAGACAACTAACGGAAGAAGACCTACTGCATTGCTTTGATCAGTGGAAGACCAGAATGCAGCGGTGTGTAGTTGCAGAAGGGGAATATATTGAAGGGGAAAGGAATTGAAATGTAAGTTTTCTTCATTAAAATTGAATTACAGCATTAGTCTCATTATTTAAAAGCCATACTTCGTATATGCGGAATGTCGCACAACGTTTAAACAGCATTTATATACAAACTTGGCATCTTCATTAAAAATGGCTAAACCCATATTTACCCTGTGCAGAAAGATGGCTTACAGTTGCGCACAATAAAAATCTATATAAAAGAGAAAAAAAAACAAAAATATTGAAAACTATTTAAAACTAATTAACTTTCAGCATGAGAGAGAACCTAATCTCTTCACAAGAGAAACATAGTCCAGCTTTAGGTTGATTAATATACTTTGGGTGACATTTTGAAGCTACCCAAAGCTTTAGAGAGAGACCATTTGGAGTTATTGTCAGCACTTTGCATGCAGATTTCTCTCTTCCCACACACACTCGCATGCACTCTAACACCATCTTACCCTCATTTTATACGCTTTAAAATGGAGTTGAAATAGTGAGGTCACAGCTTGACGCTGTGTATATTTGTGATGACGCAGGCGTCCTTGTTGGGCTGGGACAGGGAGCCCTTCCTCCAATAGCACTGCTTCTTCTGGTACCGCTCCCCCCAGTGGCATTCCAGGAAAGGCCCCCAGTCCTCAGTGCAGGAGCAAGCTGTTTTAACACGCTGAAAAAGCACAGGGCTGTCACTGGGTTACCGTCACTGGGTTACCATCACTAAGCTACTGTCACTAGGCTATTGTCACTGGGTTACCATCACTAGGCTACTGTCACTAGGCTATTGTCACTGGGTTACCGTCACAAGGTTACCATCACTAAGCTACTGTCACTAGGCTATTGTCACTGGGTTACCATCACTGGGTTACCATCACTAGGCTACTGTCACTGGGTTACCGTCACTAGGCTATCACTGGGTCATTGTCACTAGGCTACTGTCACTGTCACTAGGCTATGGTCACTGTGTTACCATCACTAGGCTACTGTCACTAGGCTATCGTCACTGTGTTACCGGCACTAGGTCACCTTCACTAGGCTACTGTACAGCCCTAGTGAGGTATAAGAGTTATTGTTTTCTATTGGCTACTTAGGGCTGTTTAAGGGAGCTACCAGGTAAAGGGCCAATCACAGACCACCTCCCTGCTGTTTTTCAAATCCTCAGTAGAAACAACTAAACAGTTTTCCTGGTTTTATTTTCTTCACCCTTGCACTACACCCTCCAACTCTTCTGAAATCATGTTTTTTGTGTGAGAGTCACTCAGGATGTGTGACAAGGTGGAGCAGGTGAAGCAGGTGTGAGAAGGTGGAGCAGGTGGAGAAGGTATGAAACCTAAAAAAGGGGTTTTAGGTGCTGGGTTGGCTTACCTGCCACAGGCTGCCCTTGGCCTGCAGCACCTTCCAGACTGCGCAGACGGGGATCCAGACCAGGCAGAAGGCCGTCATGCACCAGCCCAGAGACACGCCCCACGGGGGGTACGCCACGGAGCCGTAGGTGGGGATGGAGAAGGTCAGCAGGGACCAGGCCAGGATGACCTGAGAGAAAAAACAGGACTGAACCGAGTGCGATTAGCAACCTGGAGAGCACCTATTACACCTGCCCTTCACTGGTCTAAGCATCCTACTGCAGTGAGCAGTGTATGCTGCTGCACGTCCTGCTGCAGTGCGCAGGGCTGCACTTCCTGCTGCAGTGCGCAGGGCTGCACTTCCTGCTGCAGTGCGCATTCCAAACATCATCTCACACAGCTCTTAACTTTGTCCTAAACAAGACCAAAAAGGTATTCCTGTGGACTTAATAAAACAACAAAGACTCACTATGAGGACGCAGGGAGAAATGAAGAACCAGCACGACCTCCACCAGAGCCAGAACCACGAGGTCTTCTTTCCAATCATCATCTCAATGTCTTTGATGAACCGGTTCCCTCCTGCGGTCACACTGCGTGTTAACCATGCTGTGTTGAGCTCACAACAGGGACAGTATGAGAGCGCATTTCAACATAATCGCATGGCAAACAGCAGATACTCACCGTAGATATAGCACAGGCCAAAGAGCTCCAGTATTGCGGCAACAAGAAGAACCCACCCACCACAGAAATGATCCATCAGTGTTACCCAGTATATTCCTGACTGAGAGAGTAGCAGCTTACAGTCACACAAAGCTAGCATCTAAAAATACAATCTGAAAGATTTCAAAATGAGGAAACATGTATTTTGTATTTCGGTACACATACAGCATGTGGCATTACTTGCACTGAAATAAATGTGTTAGAATTGAAATGAATAAAAGCCTGCTGCTCCCTCTGATGACCTACTCTAGTGACGCAGGGAAGGCCCAGAAGGAAGAGGACCATGCAGGTCACCACAGTCAGCTGGCTCCCTTTGGACTTGAACACACTGGGGAAAGTGTCCTGCAGCGAGGTGGTGATGACTTCTGTGGAACAGGAAATGGCAAATCAGAAGGCTGAGGCAAAGGAAAACAGTCTGCGCAGAGGTCAGCGCTAAAGTAACGCCGGGGGAGTCCACTGACCGATGCTGGCAAACTGAGAGTCCAGGCCGAGGGTCAGCAGCATGAAGAAGAAGAGGATGGACCACAGCGGAGACACCGGCAGTTTGGAGAGAGCATCAGGGTAGGCGATGAAAGCCAAACCAAACCCTGCAGTGAGTAAAAAGATTAGAACCTTTACAACACATTTACACAACATTTACACCACAGTTACACAATTTACAACACATTTACACAACATTTACACCACAGTAACACCATTTACAACACATTTACACAACATTTACACCACAGTTACACCATTTACAACACATTTACACCACATTTATACAACATTTGTCTCCTGAGTGAAAATTAAAATATAAGACGGAAATAATCATATGCCAATGCACAAAAATACACCAGGATTTTCTTTATGCTTTGCAGGGAAATCGAGGATTTTTCTGCAAAACAGCCTGTCCGCTTCAATTTGTGGGTGCAAATTTGAAAACCAATGCTCTATGTCCGTGCTTGTACATGCAGGAAAGCATTATGCATGAGAATATTGGAATGAAGAGTAAATTTAACATTTTACACACATTATCACGCATTACTTCATTAGCATTCAAGCAGTTTAGAAAAAGCTTCTTTCAGTTACTTATACCCTCTAAAACAAGCAGGGTGTTCTGCTGTTGCTAAGCGCTGTGTAACGGGTGGGTAAACAGTGGGCGCAGTGGGCATACCGGCCTGGGCGACCTCTGACACCGGCTTCCCAGACACATGAGCCATGTGACCCAGGATGGAGAAGATGGCAAAGCCAGCGAAGACGCTGGTGCCACAGTTGGTCAGGCACACGATGATGGAGTCCTTGTAGCAGTTGTTCTCAAACTTGTTGTAGGATGCCAGGGTCATGACGCCACCCCACGCAATGGACAGGGAGTAGAAGATCTGAGCAGCTGCATCTTTCCACACCTGAAGCACAGAAACCTGCTCTTTCACCGGAGGAATGCGGAAATACCAGTTCAAGTGTGGAGTGTTTGAATATGCTGTCTGGGTAGGGTGTGCGAGTATGCTGTTTGGGGGGGGGGGGGGGGTGAGTATGCAGTGTTGAGTGCATGTTTGGGGGGTTGAGTATGCTGTTTGAGGGGGTGTTTTTTAAACATGTTTACCTCTGCTTCGGCGAGCTTGGTCAGGTTAGACTGGGTGCCGATGTAATACTCGATCCCCTCTCTGGACCCCTCCAGAGTGACTCCTCGGATCAGCAGGATCAGGAGGACCACGTAGGGGAAGGTGGCCGTGAAGTACACCACCTGGGAGTGGAGACTGAACGTCAGTAATACTGAACATGCAGGGGCAGGAGACTGAACGCCAGTAAGACTGAACAGACAGAGGAGACTGAACGTCAGTAAGACTGAACACACAGAGGAGACTGAACGTCAGTAAGACTGAACACACAGAGACTGAACGTCAGTAAGACTGAACACGCAGAGACTGAACGTCAGTAAGACTGAACACGCAGAGACTGAGCGTCAGTAAGACTGAACACGCAGAGACTGAGCGTCAGTAAGACTGAACACGCAGAGACTGAGCGTCAGTAAGACTGAACACGCAGAGACTGAGCGTCAGTAAGACTGAACACGCAGAGACTGAACGTCAGTAAGACTGAACACGCAGAGACTGAACGTCAGTAAGACTGAACACGCAGACTGAACGCCAGTAAGACTGAACACGCAGAGACTGAACGCCAGTAATACTGAACATGCAGGAGAGACTGAACGCCAGTAAGACTGAACACGCAGGAGAGACTGAACGCCAGTAAGACTGAACACGCAGGAGAGACTGAACGCCAGTAAGACTGAACACCGAATGAACCAGAGACTGAACAGCAGAGACTGAACGCCAGTAAGACTGACACGCGAAGAACGCAGTAACTGAACAGAGAGAGACGTCAGTAGACTGACAGCAGAGACTAAGTCAGTAAGACTGAACACGCAGGAGACTGAACGCCAGTAAGACTGAACACGCAGAGACTGAACGCCAGTAAGACTGAACACGCAGAGACTGAACGCCAGTAAGACTGAACCCCTAAATCACCCATCATTTTAAAGATTGTACTTCTGTTGAAAATCTAAATTGACATTGTATTTTTGGACATGTGCCTTGCCTTCTTTTGCCAGAGCCAAACACAGCAAGCTGGCAGCTAAGTATGGGTTAAGCAAGCTCTGCCCCAGGACTCACCGGCCAAACTCACCTTCCCTGAGGACTTGATGCCTTTGAAGAGAGAAGCCCCAATCAGCAGCCAGCCCAGAAGCAGAGACAGGGCCAGGTACCACACCACCTCCCCCGCCTCCTCCATGCCCTCCGAGCGCTGCAGCGCCACCAAGCTGAGCAAACATGGAGCAGTCAGTCCTGACCCCCCCAGTACAGACATGGAGCAGTCAGTCCTGACCCCCCCCCCCCCCCCAGTACAGACATGGAGCAGTCAGTCCTGACCCCCCCCAGTACAGACATGGAGCAGTCAGTCCTGACCCCCCCAGTACAGACATGGAGCAGTCAGTCCTGACCCCCCCCCAGTACAGACATGGAGCAGTCAGTCCTGACCCCCCCCAGTACAGACATGGAGCAGTCAGTCCTGACCCCCCCCCCCAGTACAGACATGGAGCAGTCAGTCCTGACCCCCCCCCCAGTACAGACATGGAGCAGTCAGTCCTGACCCCCCCCCCCCCCCCGTACAGACATGGAGCAGTCAGTCCTGACCCCCCCAGTACAGACATAGAGCAGTCAGTCCTGACCCCTCCCCCCCTCCCCCCCCCAGTACAGACATGGAGCAGTCAATCCTGACCCCCCCAGTACAGACATGGAGCAGTCAGTCCTGACCCCCCCCCCCCTCCAGTACAGACATGGAGCAGTCAGTCCTGACCCCCCCAGTACAGACATGGAGCAGTCAGTCCTGACACCCCCCCCCCCCAGTACAGACATGGATCAGCCAGTCCTGACCCCCTCCCCCCCCAGTACAGACATGGATCAGCCTGTCCTGACCCCCCCCCCCCCCCCAGTACAGACATGGAGCAGTCAGTCCTGACCCCCCCCAGTACAGACATGGAGCAGTCAGTCCTGACCCCCCCTGTATGGCTCCAGGTAACAGCAGTTCAGCGTTCCTGTTCACATGTCATCCATGTATTGGCCTTAAGAGGAGCAACTGGTCTACACCATCATGGCATGCATAAATCATATGCTCAACCTTATCAAGAATGATACACAACTAATATATAATACTGTATGTCCACATTTATACAGTAGAGCTCAATATCTGTAAGGGAAGCATGCTATGGAACGACTGACCATGTCATTCGGTGATTTCAAAGACAGGAAACCCATAGATAATCAATCCATGGTAAAATATAATACCTGCGTTCTCAGTGACCTCCCAGGAAGGAAAAGGACTTACTCCCAATACTGCTCACTGGGGCTCTGCATCGGTATGGATACGATGTCTGCTGCAGGGCAGGTTTCATTGTTGTCTGTTAACCAGGTGGCGTTCACCATCGTGGCAGTCCCATTCTCAGAGGTGACGTTGCAGAACTCTAAGCAGGCACACAGAAAGCACGGCCTGTTTGTACTGAGGCGGGTCACTGTAGGTTAGCAACCAATGTCCTGTAAGCCAGCTTCACAGGTTGGTAAATATTGACATTGTTTAAAAATGTAAAAGCAAAGTTCAGGTTTAGGGTGAAGAAACGGTCCATCACAGCCTGCCATTAAGAGCTGGAGCTGTTTTAATTCACAGGGAAACTAATCTGGGTGCTTAACTGCGTTTTGTTCATAAGATCTGCTCTGCCAGCACTGTGCCTGTTCCTGCGTTACCCGTAATTATGAGATTCGATTACAGCAGACCTGGTCTACAGTTCCTCTTACTCACCTGGTATGATTATAGCTTTCAGAGTACTGTGCGTCATCTCTACATTACCAACCAATCACAATACATTCCAAAGAATAAAAAATACATATCAGCTTTTTCATTCAGACATTCAGTGTCACAGTTATGTCACTAAGTTCACATGCAGCAATTGCGCAGTAACAATAAATTGCGCATTAATTACAAAGAGATCTTATCTTATTTTTGACAGTTCCACCTTAAACTGCACTCCCAGAGAATTGTGTGACAGTGCGTAGGAAACAGGGGACAGTGTGTAGTGAGCAGGGGACAGTGCGTAGTGAATGGGGGACAGACCTTTAGGAGTGACAGTGCGTAGTGAGCGGGGGACAGTGCGTAGTGAACGGGGGACAGTGCGTAGTGAACGGGGGACAGTGCGTAGTGAACAGGGGACAGACCTTTAGGAGGGACAGTGCGTAGTGAACGGGGGACAGACCTTTAGGAGTGACAGTGCGTAGTGAGCGGGGGACAGTGCGTAGTGAACGAGGGACAGTGCGTAGTGAGCGGGGGACAGTGCGTAGTGAACGGGGGACAGTGCGTAGTGAACGGGGGACAGACCTTTAGGAGTGACAGTGCGTAGTGAGCGGGGGACAGTGCGTAGTGAACAGGGGACAGACCTTTAGGAGGGACAGTGCGTAGTGAACGGGGGACAGACCTTTAGGAGTGACGGTGCGTAGTGAACGGGGGACAGTGTGTAGTGAATGGGGGACAGTGTGTAGTGAACAGGGGACAGTGCGTAGTGAACAGGGGACAGTGCGTAGTGAATGGGGGACAGTGCGTAGTGAACGGGGGACAGTGCGTAGTGAACAGGGGACAGACCTTTAGGAGTGACAGTGCGTAGTGAATGGGGGACAGTGCGTAGTGAACAGGGGACAGTGCGTAGTGAACAGGGGACAGACCTTTAGGAGGGACAGTGCGTAGTGAACGGGGGACAGTGTGTAGTGAATGGGGGACAGTGCGTAGTGAACAGGGGACAGACTTTTAGGAGGGACAGTGCGTAGTGAACGGGGGACAGTGTAGTGAACGGGGGACAGACCTTTAGGAGTGACGGTGCGTAGTGAACGGGGGACAGTGTGTAGTGAATGGGGGACAGTGCGTAGTGAACGGGGGACAGTGCGTAGTGAACAGGGGACAGTGCGTAGTGAACAGGGGACAGACCTTTAGGAGTGACAGTGCGTAGTGAACGGGGGACAGTGCGTAGTGAACAGGGGACAGTGCGTAGTGATCAGGGGACAGACCTTTAGGAGGGACAGTGCGTAGTGAGCAGGGGACAGTGCGTAGTGAACAGGGGACAGACTTTTAGGAGGGACAGTGCGTAGTGAGCAGGGGACAGACCTTTAGGAGTGACACCGCAGTTTGCGTCTGACCAGGAGAAGCAGCCGCTCCAGGGCAGGGGCGACTGGAAGGACGCACACAGATAGTAAATGCTGTACGCCACGATGACGTTGTAGTAGATTGCCACCAGAGTGCTGACCAGCACCATCGTTACCCCCACACCTGCAAAAATATAAAAGCATATTGACATTAACATTGTTTACAATTACACTGATTCATATTTACATTCAGACTTTGCTTAAGCACCACATAATATTGACAGTGATTTGAGCCTTGAATTTTAGACTGGAAAAAAAAAAAAAACGATTGCGAAATAACTACTCAGGTGACCTACTGGAGTCAATGGAAAAGCAGTAACTTAGCTAAGGTTTTAACCCCAAAAACTTAATTGGATTATTGATAGATTACATGGCAGCTAACTTGCTTTCCTTCAAACCAGGGGCTGGGATCCAATAGAAAACACCATGTGTACTGCATGATGAAAAGCAAGCACATTCAGCAAGCAGCATGTCACTGTCAGTGGTCTTCAGATGTATTTCAGACAAATAAAAACAGCTCCACACAAGTAGCACATAGCATGTGTGGACCCAGTGACCCCTGTTGCTCTGCTATAAATACCAAATAAATACTTCCTTCAAGGACAATCCTGAGACAAGATGCTAAACGATGTTATGAGCATGTAGTAAAAAGGTGCTGATCATCCTTCAGCACACAAACTGCCTTTAATAGGGACAATTGCAATATAGATCTCACACTTTCAACTTCCAAATCATAAACTAGGAATTTACACATTGGTTACCCATTACAATCACTTGGCGGACACTTTAATCCACTGGGACCTCCCCATTCCATTCATTTGTGAAATGGAATTTTCCAGAGCATGCATGTTGAGGAAGGGGCATCTGAAAGGCTGCTTCCAAATGTTCCGGGAAAACTGATCAGCAGCTCAGCTTAAAATTATCCACTAAAATGAGCAGCATATGCAACCCTGCATACTGTGTGTGTGTGTGTGTGAGAGAGAGAGAGAGTGTGTTAGTGTGCGCATGTGTGTGTGTGTAAAAGTGTTTTGATGAGTGCGTAGAGATTGCAATATACAGTGCACTATATGTAAAATACCTGCGGATTGGGTGGGCCAGTATCAGTATTATTCAATAGATTTTTAAGCATTTTCCAAACTAACATCTCCCATCAAACCAGGAGGCATTGCAATAAGCTGGCCTCGGCTTCAGGCCTCAGCTGCAGACAGACCTTGCAGAATTGGCACCACTTTCCACACCGTGATGGGGCCTTGGCTGGAGAACTGGCCTAAGGAACACTCCATGAAGAAGAGGGGGATGCCAGCCACCGCCAGCATGATGAAGTATGGGATGAGGAAGGCTCCTAGAGAGGAAGAGGAGGACATGGAAGCAGAGGGAAATGTGGGTTTTTAATGCGCTGTCGTACAGAGATATTTACATTTTGAAACCAGGGTCAAGTAGGTATCAATACATTACAGGCATTATCCAGAGCGACGTACAAGAAAGTGTATAACCATAACCAGGTTATGGTTATAACCAGTATCAATAAGACAAATCATAAGCTGTCACTGCATTATTAAGTGCACAAACAGTGTTCTTGAATCATTGTTGACTTTATTCTAACTTTACCACTAAGATTGCCAGAATTATATTTGTCTGAAGCATACAATAAGCATGTTGAATGGCCATTGAAATTCAGTTGCGCAATATCCTTTATTTTACACCAATTTGATTGTTTAAGGGAGACATGTTTGCTGTGGTGCACACTGTAAAGTATTTGCACGCACGCACAGAGGAAATCGCATTATCGCGGTATTGCTCAGACTGAGACGTTTGACGTAATGAGCTCAAGTGCAAAAATACGCAGCGACTCGTTACCTCCTCCATTTTTGTACGTCAAATACGGGAATCGCCACACGTTTCCAAGGCCGACGGCGTATCCGACCATGGACAACATATACTCCCTCTTATTGGCCCAGTTTCCTCTCTCCAGGTTCTCATCCGTACTGCTGACAGGAGGGTCGGGCCCCTCAGAAACATCCTTATCCTAAAAAATGGCACAGAGTGGCTTTTCAGTATAACATTAATAGTAATATAATTGCACAAATCTACTTGCTTTATTTCGCTTGATCAAATAATGAGTTAAAATGCCAAACGTATAGAACAGTAACATTCCATTTGTGATCACGTACTAGAATACCCGCATACGGTGTGAACTGGCCTTTCCTGTGCATGTGCAACACGCACAGCAGTCAAATAGGCGATTCTCCCCCCCAAAACTGTCCGGCGTAGAGCCACTTTTCACCAGTCGTGGAATCGGAGTGGTCCCGCCGCCCAGCGAACACACCAGAAACGGGTTTCCACTGAGTTTGAGAAAAGCCAAGGCGCTTGTTCTTCTATCAATGTCGTGGTTTCAAGTCGGGTCATTTTGACTGTGGTTACATAATACATGTACGCCTATTAATTTACCAGTAGAACATAAGGGGGAAGAAAGGTGGTAATAATTCTAGGGTCCCAAAGCCGGGGGAGGAGGGTGTGTGTTCCCGCGTATGTTCTGCTGGTAAATTAGTATGCCTGCATGCATATACATGACATCATATGACATCAGTGCCGTCCCCACTTAGGACGCCACTTAGTCAGTATGACCTGGCCAGGGTAGCCTAAAAGCGTGATATATAATAACCAGGCAGAGGTGGAAAGTCCAGGGGTCAAAAGCTCCTGCAGTGTGTTTCTCCCACTTATGAACTCGGCCAGCTGATTTCACTAATTAACCCTAACCCTAACCCTAATCAGGTCTCCCTCCTGGCTGAAGAATTGTGCCAATTAGCAAATCCAGGTGATTGGAACAAAATGCTGGGAGGACTTTCACTTTCTGAACATGCATTTTCCACGTCTGTAACCAGGTAAGAGCAAAATAAGGTGAATGATGTGAAAAATCCAGGTTCAGAAAGTTAGTCCTCCCAGCATTTTGTTCCAATCACATGGATTTGCTAATTAGCTAAATTCTTCACCCAAGACGTACCATTAATTAGTGAAGTCAGCTGGCTGTGTTCATGGGTGCAAGAAACATATGGCAGGACTTTTACTTTCTGACCGTTGGACTTTCCACCTTTGATGATGCCTGAACCGATCTGATGATTAAAATACTTGATCTGCATCGACTGTGTATTTTCGAGTATATGCATAAACAATTTTAGTATAGAAACGACAACCTCGGTGAAACATGTCATTGTACACGCTATCGTTTCCGTTTAACTTAATTCACTCCGTTGCTTATGTTCCTATTACAATATATGGGTCAGTAGGATATTATCTCTTCGCGTCCTCTACGATTCCACGTGCCAGAAAAATTTCCAGGCGGAAAATAGGCTGCGCTTCGTGTCCGCGAGCCTCTCCGCTACCGATAAGAGCGTTATCAGCCAGTTAAAGCGAGTTGTGATCGACAGACTATAGATTGGTTTGTAACTCAATGCTGGGGACTTATCGTGAAATAAGTTATAACAAAGAGGAATATAAGCGCCGAGGCATCTTAACGTGGAATATGACGAATTCCTATACACCATTTCACTTATTGACCGGGATTTTCGTACTGATGATTTATTCATACTGGACAGCAGAAATCTTCTTACCGTTTCGTTTGCGTTGGAGTTTCTAAATATAAAACCCTTGAAGTAATCCAAATTGTATTTCTTCATTTTGCGATGGGCCCGCAGAAACAGAGGTATTCTCAGTCATTCATACACCTGTAGTCTGCAGTTGAGGTGGTATGCCACCCTTGACTTCTTTTTAACCCAACCCCCTCCTTTCTGATCAGTACTTCCTTGTCATTGGGTGCGAACCATGACAGTGGAATTTTGAAGTTAAAAAAAGTTGTTGAATTTAACAGGTGAAATTATTTTCTTTCACTTATCTAATCCTGAAAACTGTTTTGCTTAATAATGTAGATTGGAAAAAAGAAAAAGAAAACCGTCAAAATCACGTTATTTTCAAACAAAATGTTGAGAGGAGATCCTCGTTTCTTCCTGCCTGTTTTTAACAAGGGAGTCATTTATACCGAGAAAAACGATGTTAAGGTTAATATGAAGTCATCACAGAAATTGTGGTTCAGCCTGCTGAGTAATACGATTTTTGGGTTGTTCGACCCACTAACCTTATAATTACAGTCAGGCACGACAATGATGTGTGTACAGTGTAGGTCAGCAGTTTGGACAGTGGGCTATGACGCCAGACGGAGTATTTTTTGGATGTGATGAATGGTATTACAAATCCTGACAGGTAAACCTGCTACATTTAGACCAAACTGATGCAACATTTGGTTATCCTACTTATTTCACCATTTTTAAAAGTTTGTTTATTTGATGTGATCTGAAGGATGAGCTATTATTAACTAGCAGACAAAGGGCCTTTTGTTTGTGAGGGTACATACGTGACGGATGATGGCGTCCTGGTCCCTGTACCTGAAGGAAAAGGTTACTCCTGTATTCAGAAACATTGTCAGAAGAGAGTTTGTTTTTCGGTTTTGCAAGCAAGTTAATTTTAAACACCTACCGCATATCAATGTTTGAGGACGCCAGTGACAAAATATTTTAGGCCTACATATGTGTTGTCTAAATGCATTCATTCTCCAAAAATGGGCAAATTGTTATTTTTAATCATATATTTCATTCGAAGTATTTATTCCACTCCACTAAAACTTTTTAAACACAGAATTAACTGTTTGAACAGCCTTTACCTGTGGTACCCGCATATTTTCTTCATCATGTTGCCTGCCTTGCTGTGATTTATTATTATTATTATTATTATTATTATTATTATTATTATTTATACTCCCGCCAAAATCTGTTCCAAAGGTCCGTTTGATACCTGGTTATGTGAAACGAACCGGACCAAAACAATCTATAACAACCCGAACGGACCTTGTTCGGAACTCAAAAAGACTATTATATCTGAAAACGCACTTAGACTACGTGTTCCAATTCTCTATATAGGGTGGCCAAATTCTAAAATTAGAAACGTGAACCATTTGAAGGAAGGTTGCCCATTTCAGAGGTCTTTGAGTGTTCATCTCTGGTTTATGCATTATCATGGTTAGACAGGCCGAGTTTGCACGTTAACAGAGGTAAGCCTAAATTTAATTAAAAAAAAAAAAAAAAAACCCTACATGCCAGCCAGACCCCTCCGTTCTGCTACCTCAGGACGCCTGGCAACTCCTCTTCGCACCTGCGCTTCCCGAACACGTCTCCTGTCAGTTCTGGCCCCACGATGGTGGAATGACCTCCCCGTGGAGGGACCCACTTTAAGCAACGACTGAAGACTCACCTCTTCAGGCTGCACCTCTCCCCATCCCTCCCTACCTCCCTGTAATCTCTTAAATTACTAAGCTTAGGGTTGTAACTAGGTAGCTGTTTCGTAGGTGACTTAGTTAATGCACCTGTCTTAACTACTGCTTGTATTTTTGCGTAGACTGCATTGTTGCTGTTCTCGTTTGGGCTAGTGTTAATCAGTTTAACCTTCAGGGTCCAAGTTGAACTATGCGGTTGTTCCCTGCACTTGGACCGGCACTTCTCTCTAGGGTTTTCGACATACTTGTTCCTGGTTATGGTTATACACTTCGTTGTACGTCGCTCTGGATAAGAGCGTCTGCCAAATGCCTGTAATGTAATGTAATGTAATATGCTTCTTTTGAGCTTTACGATGAGGAGCTGTGGTGTTTGTGTTTCAAATTTTAGCCTTTACTGGAACTAGAACGACCACAACACATCTTTTGGTTATAAAATATAGAATAGTCTAGCATCTCTCCTTTAAACGTTTTTGTATTGGTTGTTATGCAACTGAATAGTTGTATATGTATATGTGCAATATATATAATAGCCTACTTCATACTGGCACTTAAAAGTGTTATTTTACTATTTAAATGCTATTTTATCTTCCTGCACGTCCTACAACACGCCTAAAAAAAACAATAGATGTGTTATTTTTGCGATGGTAGGCGATTACATGGTGAAATTAGTTGATGCAAACGCTTAGGTGTCTCTTGGCCGTTTTCGATGGTGCAAAACTGCGATCGTTTTAGAGATCCGCATGATCAGTTTGGCTGTTGCTAGTGTATTTATACTGACGTCTGCACCCGACAGCTCAGAACTGGCTAAAATACACGTTTCCGTCCAATTGAACCCTCATAATGATATAACATACTTCACGCCGAATGTTGAGCTACAAGAAGCACGTGATTTAAAAATATTTTTAAAAACTGCACAAGCATGATGTATACCAACCAGAGCATTGAAGCCTCCAGCCACCAGCTCTACATTACTGTGCAAATAATTATTGGGCGACATGACCACATTCGCTAACCCATATTTATAGTAACATAATTAAGCTGGGCTTAAAGACCGCGAAGATTTGCGATTCTGTGTGCATCTGCATGTAGTGTGTACATTGTGTTATGAAAAAAGAGAAAAGCTATGATGTGATCACAGCAGGAAAATGATGGTAACAATGAAAGAAGCACTGTGTTGTGAGTCAAGCATGCAGACATGACTGAGCAGCAATGGGCTAGTGCCGTTTAGCACCGCCGCTAGCACTATGATGAACACTGTCATCATGTAGGCCTATGCGAGACAAGAAACGAAAACGATTGTACTGGCAACAATGAGGTTTTTCCAGTTTTTTACGTGACATATGTGGGCGCATAACATGTTTCTTTCCACATTAATGCTAGCTTTCAGAAAATAATCAATATGGATAATTCCTGGTTTAGTTTAGATGTTTACGTATCAGGTCTGTATCTAAATATGAGAGTGGAGTAGGGCGCTGTTGTGTTTGAACCATGTAAGCGCTCGCAGTAACGTTGTGTTTTCTCAATGCACTTCATTCAGATTTTATCTCGTCCCATATCGCAGTTAATCGGCACGGTTTTCATGCAAGAGCACGGAAGAAAGGCTGAGAAGAAAAGTAATTGAACTGGCTTGTCAACACTACGCATCCCCTGTCAAAGTGGCGAGGCAGGTTTGCTCATTGAAAGAAGCAAATATTGAGAAAGGGATGAAACGGTTCCTAAGAGCTTCGCAGTGAGTAGAGTTGATAGTCTTTTTCATATTGTTATCTTGCTGATAACAGTTCACTCGATCCTGGAATGTCCGTTTGAGTAGTTCTGACAAAGCTGTGTCCACCATTCAATAGCGTTTAAGAGATTATTGCTTATATTGGGTGGGGAGGGGGTGGGGCCTTTCCTCCATACAGAATCTACATTTTTCAAATCCTTTGGTCTGCACTTGTGGACTGCCCTGTTCAATCCAGATCACTCATTTTGATTTGGTTTAAGTCTGGAGGCTCACATAGCCATTGCAAGACACTAACTTTGTGGTCAGTTTACCATTTTACTGAGTTGATGTTGATGTGTTGTTGGGATGATTGTCTTGTGGAATGGTGCATTTCTGCCTGTTTTAACTCTCTGGTTTGTGTCTGGGAGGGGGCGGATGTGTTGGACACTAGGTTGTTAGCCAGTGGGCTGGTTAGCGATACATTGGCCCTTCCCAGGGAGGCATGAGGTTCCCCTGTGTTAGTCAGTCAGTTCTAATAGGATATTTCTGCTGCCAATCAATGCACAAACACTGTGATTGGAATACAAATCTCTGGCTCAGCCCCTCTTTAATCGCTCATGATTTAATCGCTCATGATTCTCACGTGTGCACACATACTGTAGGGTTCGTTTATGATCTCCCTGAGGCCCACTGAGCACTAGAGAGAGCTCTCCGGCCGTTCGGAAGTTCAGAGCGTTGGGAGTGCTCTCCGGCTGTTCGGAAGTTCAGAGCGTTGGGAGTGCTCTCCAGCCGTTCGGAAGTTCAGAGCGTTGGGAGTGCTCTCCGGCTGTTCGGAAGTTCAGAGCGTTGGGAGTGCTCTCCAGCCGTTCGGAAGTTCAGAGCGTTGGGAGTGCTCTCCAGCCGTTCGGAAGTTCAGAGCGTTGGGAGTGCTCTCCGGCCGTTCGGAAGTTCAGAGCGTTGGGAGTGCTCTCCAGCTGTTCGGAAGTTCAGAACGTTCGGAGTGCTCTCCGGCGGTTCGGAAGTTCAGAACGTTCGGAGTGCTCTCCGGCGGTTCGGAAGTTCAGAACGTTCGGAGTGCTCTCCAGCCGTTTGGAAGTTCAGAACGTTGGGAGCGCTCGGTGTGTTGTAGTTTGGAAGTTCCGAGCACTATGCCTGCGATCACTTGCCACGCGCACGGATATAGGAGAGACTGATCGCTCCAATCTGAAGAGGTTATTGTGGTTTGTACATGAACAGATTCCCAAGCACTCTATGACACTTACACCATAGAGTGTTGAGATCAGAGCAGATTTGCAGGGTGAAGTTACGAAACCACCCTTAATGATTCACCAGTCAGTTTGATCATTTGGGTCAAACCCTCTTTCAACCCTCTCATGAAGTGAACAGCTTTGCCAGCTGTGGGCTATTTCATGTTTTCTGCAGGTGCGTCCTGCTGCATTGACCTTGTATGAGGAACATCACAGGATCTGTGTCTTTGTTATATTATTGTATGCGCCTAACCCAGGACATATTACAGTGGCTAAGGTGGCCTCTAACGTCATGATCCCCCAGCAGGTACCCACATCTTTCTGAGCACACCTGTCAGGTACACTTTGGTGTCTGTATCTCCTTCCACAGGCACCGCAGTTCACTGCCCGAAACCCACCCCATCAGTCAGCTGACTAAAGGTGCTTCACTCTGGCTGGTGAGTGAGAAGCAGATAAACCATGATTACTGTTGCAATCCCATTTCCCTGGAAAGAACCGCTGGTTTGGGTTTCATCAACCAACCAGTAGAGGGCGCTCACTTCAAAGAAAACACAAGAGTCCATGGAGCTTGTGTACAGAATGAGCTCAAGACATGAATTCATACAAGTGGTTGTGAGCATTTGTATTTGTTCATGTGTTTGGGTGTTCATGAGCGTACATGAGTGAAATGAGATGAGCAGTGGTATCATTGTGTCTGAAACAGTTTACTCGAATGCAACTAGTATACTCAATAGTAGGCGAGTAAGCTGTTTCAGACACGGCCCAGGTGTGCGTTTAAAATAACTAGCACACACAGTGGGTCCCCAGGACCAGGGGTGAGAAGCACTGCATCTAAAACACTCATTCAGGCTTTCTATTTATGTGGTACACTGAAGAGAACCAACTTCATTTTCTTATCAAAATATTTATTTTTATCAAAAGAATCATAAAAAGTAGCCTATAGTTTATTCCCTAAATCTCTACCCAAATCCTAAGGCATTGTGGGTAATACTGTAGCATGCAGTAGATATGTATTCATCATTGGCTTTTGCAGCACAGTGCAGTCACAGCCTGACTTATTTCCTCTAGAGTTGAAGAACACATCGGGGAAGTACTGTCTCACAAAGAGGTTATAATTACACACTTTACAGAATAGCAAGGCCCTATATAACATGCTTCAGAAACACAAGCAAGGCCCTATATAACATGCTTCAGAAACACAAGCAAGGCCCTATATAACATGCTTCAGAAACACAAGCGAGGCCCTATATAACACGCTTCAGAAACACAAGCAAGGCCCTATATAACATGCTTCAGAAACACAAGCAAGGCCCTATATAACATGCTTCAGAAACACAAGCAAGGCCCTATATAACATGCTTCAGAAACACAAGCAAGGCCCTCCATAACATGCTTCAGAAACACAAGACTGCTCCCTGGCTTTCCCCACACTCTCCTGGGTACTCCATTAATAGGTAAGTAAGGCTAATGACATTGAGTTTTACACGGCAGTCAACCTCACGCATACCCAGACGTGTTATTGGACCAGTTCTCCTGGGTCCATTCTGAATAAATACTCACAGCATTGTTCACCTGCTAGTCCTGAGCTGACATATTCATACTGTGTAAAGCAGAAGGAGCTTTAGTGATTACTATACGCTGCTGGTGGGCAGTGAGTTATATCTACAGCCCTGTGTCCAGCCCCACCTGGCCTTTTACTGATGCCAGTGAGAGAGAGCAAATTAACCTGCTGCTGGAGCCACAGCAACTCCAGAGAAAAGTGGGAAACACGCTGAGCTGGGCTGAGCTGAGCTGAGCTGTGCTGAGCTGAGCTGTGCTGAGCTGAGCTGAGCTGAGCTGGGTTGAGCTGGGGTGGGCTGGGCTGGGTTGAGCTGAGCTGGGCTGGGCTGAGCTGGGCTGAGCTGAGCTGAACTGGGCTGGGCTGAGCTGGGCTGGTCTGGGCTAGGCTGGGCTGAGCTGGGATGGGCTGGGCTGAGTTGGGCTGAGCTAGGCTGGGCTGAGCTGGACTGGGGTGGGCTGGGCTGGGTTGAGCTGAGCTAGGCTGGGCTGGGCTGGGCTGAGCTGGGCTGGGCTGGGCTGAGCTGAGCTGGGGGTCACAGAGCAGTTATTCACTGAACATTAGACTGGGGCTGGATAAATTCACACCTCATTTCCTAATAGAAATCCATAGAAAAAACAGACACAATTTATACCCCAAAGAAAGAACTTAATGATCCTTATTTAAGGGACAGAAAACAACCCACTGGGATTTTCTCTTGACTAAAAGTACTGTTATCAAAGCCTTTGTTTCTTTTTCTGCCTTTTTTTTTTTTTGTTACTCTTAACTTCTGTGAAAGTCAGATGGTCTCTGCGGTCTCGAATGCTGAGTCACAGAAGCAGGAATTCCTTGTGCGCCCTCTGCTGGTGGCTTGGCGCGACTACATCTCGATGGTGGCTGCGAGGCGGAGACAGAGAGCCGCTTCGGTTGGCAGGTCTTCCCGGCTGATCTCGTTCCCGTCCAGCCTCAGCACCTTCAGGTGCGAGAAGTGCACCATGTCCACCACACTGCACAGGCTGCCCAACGTGAACTCTGAGAAGACATTTAAGATTAATCGCAAAAAGGGAAACCCAAAACTTAATTTGATGTAAAAACAAATACGAGAAAACCTAAGAAGACTATATGAAACGGGTGACTTTTTAACCATGTTTTAAGCTTGATAACCTTGAAAAAAAGGGTCAGTCACATTAATACAGTTGGACTTTACAGGTGAAAATATAAGGAATGTATTTTGTTGTTGTAAAAATATTTCACAGTTTGCAAGTTAAGAGATTATTACCAGTACATACAAGGAAAAAAAATTGTACAAGAACACAGGGCTGCAGTTATGCATTCTCAGGCATAGGACAAAATTGAGATGCATTATGTAACAAATTAAGAATAATTACATCCTGTATCCTGCCCCCCCCCCCCCCCCCCCCCCCCCCCAGGCCTTTGGACAAAGTGTCCCAGCTTTCCAGCTCTACCTGTGGCCCAGCTTAAACCTCTATTCATGTGCAATCTTAACTTCTCCCAACAAACACCTTTGTGTGTCTGAAATTCTGAGTTACCTGCTCCTGTCCAAAACCAATTTCAGAGGTAGTTTTAAAGCTTTCAAAAGAAAGTGTGTTTGGTTCAGGCAAATAAAATGTAATATTTCCATGCAATTGTGGAAATTTTTATTTCATTTTTCATGTTCAACAAGAAGACATTTCTGGATGCAGGAAATAATAGAAATCAAAATTTATCAGAGTAGAACATCTAAGAAGCAGACTTATGAGCAGATGTGTGCTATCAGATTTGCATTTTTAGAAATATCTATTTAGATTTGTTAAGATGATGCTGGTGACAACAGGAGTGCAAGAAACACATTCCTTAATTTGTTACATCATGCTGCTTTGTTTAAATCTCAGGGTATGATTGGTCGAAGCAAAGCCATCATTAGTGTAGTATGGACTTAACTAAACACAGCCTGTTAAACCACACCCTCTCCATTTGCCTTCTGGGAATTTTTTTGGCTGTTACTCCTCCCACCTGAGAAAGTACACTGTGTTTCAGACACACCCACTTCTGGCGTTTCCACTTTTAGAAGAAAGACCTTTTGATGTATTACCTCAGAGCAATAAAGTTTTTGGATAATAAATCAAATAAACACTTCTTTTTTGTATAGGCTCCAGCACCCCCCACGACCCTGCTCAGGATAAGTGGGTATAGATAATGGATGGATGGACGTCTTTTCTGTGTGCACTGGATGCAAGAGTACATTACCATGACTAAGTTAGGGTGAGTATGTAAGGGTGAGTATGTTAGGGCGAGTATTCTAGAGTGAGTAAATTAGGGTGAGCATGATAGGGTGAGTATGTTAAGGTGAGTATGTTAGGGTGAGTATGTTAGGGTGAGTATATTAGGGTGAGTATGTTAGGGTGAGTAAGTTAGAGCGAGTATGATAGGGTGAGTATGTTAGGGTGAGTAAGTTAGAGCGAGTAAGTTAGGGTGAGTATGTAAGGGTGAGTAAGTTAGGGTGAGTATTCTAGGGTGAGTAAGTTAGGGTGAGTATGATAGGGTGAGTATGTTAGGGTGAGTAAGTTAGAGCGAGTAAGTTAGGGTGAGTATGTAAGGGTGAGTAAGTTAGGGTGAGTATGATAGGGTGAGTATGTTAGGGTGAGTATGATAGGGTGAGTATGTTAGGGTGAGTAAGTTAGAGCAAGTATTCTAGGGTGAGTAAGTTAGGGTGAGTATGATAGGGTGAGTAAGTTAGAGCGAGTATGTTAGGGTGAGTATATTAGGTTGAGTAAGTGAGGGTGAGTATGTTAGGGTGAGTAAGTTAGGCGAGTATGATAGGGCGAGTATGTTAAGGTGAGTATGTTAGAGTGAGTATGTTAGAGTGAGTATGTTAGGGTGAGTAAGTTAGAGTGAGTATTCTAGGGTGAGTAAGTTAGGGTGAGTATGATAGGGTGAGTATGTTAGGGTGAGTAAGTTAGAGCGAGTATTCTAGGGTGAGTAAGTTAGGGTGAGTATGATAGGGTGAGTATGTTAGGGTGAGTAAGTTAGAGCGAGTATGTTAGGGTGAGTATATTAGGTTGAGTAAGTGAGGGTGAGTATGTTAGGGCGAGTATGTTAAGGTGAGTATGTTAAGGCGAGTATGTTAAGGTGAGTATGTTAGAGTGAGTATGTTAGCATGCATGGGATGGCAGCTGAAATTTGAGCACTTTTCCAGTTGAGAAACAATTATTCCTTGAAGAGTAAGGGACTACATGGTCACTGTAGGACCAGGAATAGAAGCAGAGTAGAAGAACGATGGCAGGCACTTCATTTCTACAGCTGCAATGGCATATAGGGATGTCCTGTGAGAATGAAGACCTAAAATAACAGAACATCCGACCCAACAATCATTTAGGCATTTTTGTGGTTATCTGATATACCCATTAAAATAATTTATGTGGGGGTTCATTTGCAGTATGCTGCTTCTGAACAAATGCAGATTTCCAGTTATATGTTTCAGGTTAAATGGTGACTTTGTAGTAGATGTTTATTAGGAAATGCCTCCCAGAGGACCGGCTGGCTGGATTACCTTTGATGTGATTGGCCTGCAGGTAGAGGTGCTCCAGGTTGGTGCTGACTGGGGGAATCCTCTCCAGCTTGTTGTAGGACAGGTCCAGCTCCACCAGGCCGCTGTTGTTGAAAGTGTTTGGGGGGATCCCGCCATCCGTCAGCAGGTTGTGGGCTATGCGCACGTACTGCAGCTTGACGAACTTATCCAGGAAGCCGGTGGGCAGCGCGTCGATGCTGTTGGACTCCAGGTAGAGCTGGTGCAGCATCTCCGGCAGGAGGTCCGGAACCTTCTTCAGCCTGTTATTGCTGACGTCCAGCAGCGTCAGCGACTGCAGACCCTTCAGAGCCCCGCCCACATCCTGGATGCCGTTGTCGTTGAGGAGGAGCACGCTCAGGTTGGCCATCCCGTCGAAGGAGTTGGGCTGCACCTTGGATATTCGGTTGTGGTTCAGTCGCAGGTCCCGAAGCGACCTGGGCAGCTGTGCGGGCACACGGGACAGGTCGTTGTGGTACAGGTAGAGCCGGTCCAGGTCCTTCAGCTTGGCGAACACCTTCTTGCCGACCTTGTCGGAGCTGAGGCTGTTCTCGTGCATCATGATCCAGATGAGCCCGGTGGCGTTATCGAAGGCCCCATCGGGGAGAGCGCTGATGTGGTTGTGCTGCAGGTAGAGGTACTTCATACGGGACGGGATGTAAGGGACCTGCTGGATGTTGCGGCTGTCGCAGTACATGGCGACGGGGAAGGTTGGGGGGCAGTCGCACTCCGCGGGGCAATCCCCCCCGGTGGTGTCGGCCTGCAGGGAGCCGTGCGCATACCCCCGGCTGCGCAGAGCCGACAGCCAGTAGAACGGGTCCTGCCGCTGGCAGTGAGCCAGCTGCGCCCAGGCAGCCAGGAGCAGGAGCGCAGTCAGCTGCATGGTCGCAGTCAGCTGCATGGTCGCAGTCGCAGGATAAATCAGGAGAATTTCACTGCAACAGCTCTGAAATGGAACACACCTCATTAATCTGGGCAGACATTTTACATAACATTTTCCAAGTGTTTTTAGTTCACAGCGTCTGGACTGTTCTACTGAAAGATGTACTGTACATCCTACTGCCTGAACAGGACTGCTACAGTTAGTGTAAAAATAAATTACAGGAGTTATATAAGTGCACTCTGTATGTACTGCATATTAAATATCCATGCATGTACAGTCTGCCACGTAAATGTGTTATTGAAAAATGTGATCTGTAAAAAATCAAGGATGGAAACTTTAGAAAGAAAGAAAAGCAAGCTTATGAATGCAATTAGTGTGACAGTCAAGCTTTGAACAAAGACCCAATTTTCTCAAAGCTGTGCTGTGTAACCCTACACATCCCCCTAAAAGTCTGATCTGAGAAACTCACTGACAGACCTACACCCCTCACCGGTGTGTGAAAAGTTAGGAACACTGACCTGTTCAGCCGGGCAGCCCCTTCTCTTCCCCGTCACCGTTCCTGGCTCACTTGGACTGGAGGGAGCCGAATGCCACTGACTTTGTAAATACCTCACCCCCCCATCTCCCAACCCCCATCCCCCAACCCCCACCTCCGGCTCTTTCCCCCCACCTAAGCCCTGTCCACTGCTCTCGCCTCTGCATATAGCATCCCGTGCTCATTGGAATGGGATTGCCCCCATATGTGGGGTATGTTAGGGGCACACCCTCATTAAGGACTGAGAGGGGAAGTCGTATGTTATCACTGACTGTGCAAAAGGGGGGCTGTTTCTTACCAAATGCTGTTTATTTGGGCTCCATTTTGGGCCACCAGGTTCGAACGTTCCCTAAATAGCCAACTGCAGGGCTGAAAGAGCTCCATGCACTGATAGAGCCCACAGAGCGCTGTCTGTAATTACTGTGGCCCGGGGCTGTAACTGCCGCTTGCTATCCCTGTTATCCACATGAATGTTGTTATTTATTTTTTGACTTGTGTGGTGGGAACTCTATGTTGTGCACAGACAAGCAAAAATTAAACTTGACAAGCTTGTTAGTTTGAAATATACTGGCATGTGGAGAGAATTACTTTAATTTTGGAGGAAAACTGTGCCTCACGGTAAAAGCAGTTTGTCATGAACTTAAAGTTCTGTGCAGTTTTAGCAGGAAGCTTGATACTCCCAGACCACTGGAACAGGCTGCATTCTATGGTCAGATCAGGCTGTACTTTGCAACTGAGGTGATACTCTGCCCAAAACCTTCAATCCAGTCTAGCAGATTGTGCACAATCAGTGACAGAGATTACACAACTGCATTTTATGTGAAATAGTAGCCCTGCGGAGGATTATTCAGTGAGGTAGACCAGCCATTATACCCAGGAAACCCTGGCCTAACACAGAGAATATCGTGTATATTACACTTTATATTGAGTGTGGAAAGGCTTTGTCCTGCAGTCTCTACAGCCTCCGTACTTCCAGATTATGCCCCAGGTAGAACCCAGACCTCTGCCATGGATTTACTGTCTCTCCTGTCCTAAGTGGGATGTTTTGTTCCTCTGTAGACCTCTCCTTTCCTGAGGTGATGGTTGCTGTTTGCATCCTGTCTGAAACTCCAGGGAGGGTCTGACTCGTCCTGGGGAGGCCTTTCTGGGCTGTGATGCTTTAATGGAAAGTGCAGCTGGTTTTATGGGGGTGGTGTGTGTGTGTGGGGGGGGGGTTCAGTGAGCCCCTGGCATAGTAAACACACCCAAAACCAGGACCACTGGAAATAACATGTGGTGCCATGAACATGCTACCTTTCAAAACAACATACAATCAGCAAGGAATTGCAGCACAGCCATAATCATACTACAGGATCTAAGGACCCACCACAACATGCATGATGCAGACGCAGCAGTTCTAAATTAAACTTTGCAGGTTTAAATGAAGGGCTATGGTCAGTGCAAATATAGGGCAGACCCTACCCACTAATCATGCACATGTCCGTACACCCTTCCTGAGTCATAGCCACTCAGATTGGTGTGAGCCGTATTTGTTTTACGGTTGTCTGGCTTTCATGTATTTGACAAGTAAATCATTGTGGCTGTCGTATAGGAAAGGTTTTTAAAAAGGCACAATAGTTTCTACTTATTGAAATCTGTGTAGTGCCAGGTCTTCCAGAAGCTCAGTTTTCGCCTCCTGAAGTGAGAGACCATGTGACTATCTCTGTGTGAGGCTCAACTCTCAGGATGCCATTCCTGTTGGCTCCAACCCCCAAAGGACAACTCCATTCAACATCAGGAAGCACTTTACATTCCTGCCTCTGAGCCGATCGAGCCTGGGGTTTATGGGCAGATCCCGCCGAGGGCTTTGAGAGGAAGCTGTGCTCTGCATCGCACTGTCCACAAACCGGACGATACGCAACATTCCAGCCTAGCTGACCGTCCTAATTCTCCTCAGCCGTTTATAGAGAACAGGAGCCCCTGACTGCGACCCAGAGGAGTCTCAGATGTAGCTCAGAGGAGTCTCAGATGTGGCTCAGAGGAGTCTCAGATGTGGCTCAGAGGGGTCTCAGATGTGGCTCAGAGGAGTCTCAGATGTGGCTCAGAGGAGTCTCAGATGTGGCTCAGAGGAGTCTCAGATGTAGCTCAGAGGAGTCTCAGATGTAGCTCAGAGGAGTCTCAGATGTGGCTCAGAGGAGTCTCAGATGTAGCTCAGAGGAGTCTCAGATGTAGCTCAGAGGAGTCTCAGATGTGGCTCAGAGGAGTCTCAGATGTAGCTCAGAGGAGTCTCAGATGTGGCTCAGAGGAGTCTCAGATGTAGCTCGGAGGAGTCTCAGATGTAGCTCAGAGGAGTCTCAGATGTAGCTCAGAGGGGTCTCAGATGTAGCTCAGAGGAGTCTCAGATGTGGCTCAGAGGAGTCTCAGATGTAGCTCAGAGGAGTCTCAGATGTAGCTCAGAGGGGTCTCAGATGTAGCTCAGAGGTATCTAAAGTGCTCTTGAGATACTCATAACTGCCCTGAAACTACACAGCTGCTGAATGTTACGCTGTACAAAGCTTTTAACCGGACTCCATCTGGAAATACCTCCACAAAGGGAGTCTTGTTCTTGTTCTACTAGTCCGTCTCCTTCCCCTGCCCCCTCTGTGGAAAACGTCTGGGCAGTTATTGAGTGCGGCAGATATACCTGCGAAACCGAGGAAAGAAGAAAAGCACCACCACCCCCACCCCTTCTATTTTATGCTGTACTTCAGTGTAGATATGTACCAGAGACTGTAAAAAATATGGACAAAGCTACTGTGACGTCACCCATTGCCTCTCCGTGGGTCTGTAAAACACGTTTTGAAGCTCAATGGCGGGCGCGGCCATGTTCTCGATTTGGAGCCAAAACCATAGAGTTAAGCGGTCTTGTGATTTTTACAATGTGATTGACAGTCCGGTGCGGAAAAGCCCATCAACCTGAACGAACGATTGCAGAACGAACTTGAGGCTAGCTGACTGTCTGCCGTTATGTTTTAAAATATATGATCAAATGTTTACGGAGTTTAATTTCCATCCGTGACTGTACTGTGTCATGTAATCACGTTATATGTATGACATTAATAATACAATTATGTTCAGTTATCTTCAATTTATGTTTCTCGGCAAAACGAATATGCTTAGCTAGCATATCAGCTTGCCAGTGAGCTAGGTAAGCTATCCGTGGTTAGCTCACACATTAGCAATATGAACTACAGGGGAAGAACATCGACTGCACTGATGGTCAATCAATCAGAGATGTGTAGACTACTGGTGATTTGACTAGGACAATTTTCATATAACTGTCTGGTAGACCTGCTGTTAACCAAGCAAGTTATCGTCGTAGGTTTTCGCCAGTCAGTTAATGAGCCATTAACTGCTACTACTCCATCGCCGTTTGTGGTGTTTACTTGCTGGGTGACGCTAGCTGACCGATCGTTCGCAAGTCACTTTTTACCGAATAAAAATTAACACTGTCAGCGGTGATTAACAAATCTACCAAGTATTTTAATAACTGATCTACAGGCGTGTAAATATGACAACGCACTTTGAAGAGCAAGTTTTCCACCTGTTGCATAAAGACAAAAATAATGTACATTGAATTTCTAATTATTATTTTCTTGCTAGCTTCTAGCTTTGTCACATTCGTGCAGCATAGCCCAGGTAGACATTTACGGAATGTACACGACTGACAAGCCGTCAAACACGTTTGACAGATGGAATATTTGCCGGTTAGGGTTAGCTAGCTAGTCAAATGGCTTGGTAGCCGAAGTTGCGAACTGTTTTAGCATAGGCTACTGGACTACCACATATAGCAAATAAGCGTTAGCTGATTACGCTTTCTGCCAACTAATTATTTGGTTAAGTGGGCTAAAGGAAATGGTAAAAATGACTCGGCTACCGCAAAACATCAGAGGAGGATTATTTTATGGTCGCCTAGTGCAGCTGTAAATAGCACACACTATAATGAAACCACTACAAAATGGGATGCCTGCATTTTCTGACTTGGCACAGGTGGACCGTGGTCGGAGCCGCAATGTCAAGGCCAAGAAACGCCACCTCCCACCCCAGTGACCACAGATTGTAGCCCCTACTGTAGCTCAGTCCTCCGCAGTAATCCGGAAGTGACGCAAGCTGTACCTCATTGGTCCAGAACAAATATTGGCACTGTGCCCAAATAACGCAATAAATCATGAAATCGACCCATGGACAGTCATAAGACGAATAAAATACACCTATTATGATTATTTGTTCTTGTGAGAAAAAATTATTGACTTTGTATTTTGATCGCATTTGTACCGTAGACTTACATGGAAACCGGATATGAAAACACCTATACTGGAGCCATCCGTAGTGGCGCTAGTGAGCAACCAGGAACTACAACACCAGGAAATGAGTCTGGTTTTGGCCGCTTGATATGTACATGCTGGTGTCTGGAGTCAGGTTAATGTTAATATCTGTGACTTCATACAGTCTGATGGAGTGTGCCTGTGATGTCATTGGTCACATGTTCCAGGGTGCCGGGAAGTCGTGGGGAATTAATTCCTTGCAGATCAACATTCCTAAAGATTCCTGTCCTGCGAGGCCAGATTAAAAGGAATACCTGTTCTATAGTCATGGGAAGTTCACTGTTTCTGAGACTCTGACCCTAATTAAACGGGGATCATGTGTTATTGGTGTTCAGCTTCAAAAGCTTTTTTACCAGAGTTACTGATGATTTTGAGAGCCTTTTTTCTTGTTTTTTATGGGCCCAGATTAAACAGTTTTTGTAAGCCTATAAAAAATGAGAAACCCCCAGGCGGAAGATGTAAGGAAATTGTTCTGTCCAAAGCCAAGAATTTGTTTGTTTTCCAAATGAGCTTTGGTTGGTCTGAACAGCGAGTCTTCTGTGTTCTGGTCTTCTGTGTCACGTTATTAAAACATCTCCGAGGCGGCAGTGCTGAGTAAACACTGCTGGCTCCGGAAACCAGACTTTCAAAGCGGTCGGTGATGATCCAGCTTAGTGAGACCTTGGATGTTTCATTAAAACTCACTTGACTTCCCTCCTGTTGGTTACTCAGAGCTTATTTTCCTCTCTGGAACACGGCACAGAGCTTGTGCCCATGGTGGAGAATCTATGCGCAAATTCTGAACATTGCAAAATGTTGGAAGGCCAATGCAAAGTTACTAATTTATGGCACAGTTTGTGTCATATGAAGGAACGGAGTGCTCCTCTTTAGAAGTGCTGAATCAGTAGTTAGCAAGGCGGGCTGTTTTTCATTAGAAATGATATCCCCACAGGGTGTGGAGACACAGACGTCAGGACTGGGCTGGGGCTTTTGTGACACTTTAGGGAATAAAGCATATTCTTGTTCCCTCGCTGAAGCCGTGCTTATCTGCCAGATGGATCAAACGGATATTTTGTTTTTCCATATTTCTTGCATTTCTTTTCATGAAAATAAAATAAAATTGTCTCATGTGTGGGCAGTAAAACAAGGCTAAAATCAGTTTCATTTCTCTCCCAAAGGATGAATGGATAGCCCGCCTCTAATTAATCTATAAGCCTTAAACACATGAAGGCATCTGGTTCCTTTGGCATCCTATGATAGTAAAAGATGCACATTTATGTGTTATTGCTGCGTGTTGTGTTTTTGAGTCGTGTTAATTTGTGTCAGCAGGAGGATGAGCAGCTCCCTCCACTGGGGTTATGAAGACAGAATGCAGACTGCTGAGCTGGTGACAGACTAAGAGCTCCTCTGAGGGGCAGGAGGACCTTCACCCTGTGAGGGCCCCAGAACAGCAGCTCCATTGTGTGGCTCTGCCCCCATGGGGGCCCCATGCGGGACCCCCAACGCAAAGCAGATGTCTTCCTCCTTCTTTTCTTGGTCATGTGAAACATGAGCATTTAAATGAGTGCCATGGCATCTCAATGACCTCATAGGGTTTCTGGGGACTGGAACCGAACAGAGTGTGATGGGAGGCCCTGGGGATGCCTGAGCTCATAGTGCAGTGGGAAAGCAGAGAGAAGCTTGCACTGTGGGTCTCCACGGGAGCCCATTATTTACAGGCGGTGGCACAAGAAGAGACCGCAGAGCTGCTAAGAGTGTCCATGGATAGGACATCATCGGAATGTGCTGTGCTGCATTTCAGTGATGCACAGTATGTAGGTGATGATCACCTTTGCTGAAAGTTGTTATATCAGCCTTCCAGGGTACATATTGGAGGGAAGAACCACTTCTACATTTCACTTCTGCCCTGTTTCTTGACTGGAGGTTTGATTCTGTTCCTCAGCTGTGGGGGTTTGATTCTGTTCTTTAGCTATGAGGACCAAATAAATTGAATAGTCTCAGCTTAAAAAATGTAATCAAAATGTATACCTTAGAAATATATAGTATAACAGTAATATACAGTTTAACTCAAAGACCAGTAAATACTAGAACATATTCTCTTTTATGGACCTATTATCCTCCGTAGTATAGTTTGCATTTTAAAACGATTCATTTCAGTGAGGTCGTGAAAATGAGTGGGAGTGAATTGGGAGCTGGAAAACCGGGAGGAATGGTGCTGCCATTAACTGTCAATAGGGACATTTGATGTTGGTATTCACGCTATAAAAATACAATGGGGCAAGGTCCAGAAAATTACTTGTGTTATACCAAAGTTAAATATCCCTTTAAGTTGCTCCACCAAATTGGTTCAATGCAGTCAGTTTCCTGAAACAATTTGTTTAAAACAAACTCCTTTGTTGTATTATGTACTGACGTATAATGTTTTCATTGACGTAGACAGAAACTCCAGCAAGCTTCCAGCCCGGGCACTGGGCCAGAGGATTATGGGAGATTTTTCCAGGATCAACTAATTATGAACATTCAACCAAATATCTTGATGTATCTTGATGCAAAAATCCTGAGTCATGTTATGTTATATTCTAGAGCATTTTGTGTACAATAGCATCATTGTTGAAATCTAGTTTAAAGAAACAGTTTATTATCAATAATATTGTTGCCAACATATTTATAACTTTCATTTGAATTAAATTAAAAAGACATTTAATCCATCCAAGCTGGAAGAGAACAGTAGTGTCGTTCAACATGAGAAACTGGAAATATTTCTTTAGGAAAGACCTGGCAGGCCACAGTGTAGTTTCTTTAAACATAAATACGCACAACATTGTAATGATTCCCTCTTTAGCCACGCAGCATGTGGTCTACCCCTCAGTGGCTTGGCTTAGCTACAGCGAGCTACAGTGATAACCACAAAACCCCTGCAGTCATTATTGTGACTGAAAACCCATGCAGGGTCTGCATCATTTATATCTTCTATGGATATGGGAATACTGTGAATACTCGTGTTATGCACAGTTTACCTGTGTGAAAACCGAGAACTAACGCAGCGACTAATGTTCCTTCAGCGAGGTTTGCAGGCATGCAGGGTAGTGAATGAGCGGGGCCTGTGCTGCAGAACTGGAAGCAGGCTGGAGAGATCAGGGAAAGACTGCAGGTTTGTTTTTATTTTTAGGGACGAGGACGCACGCGGGCGCTTTTAATTCCTAACAGGGACGAGGACGCACGCTGAGGCTTTTAATTCCTAACAGGGACGAGGACGCACGCAGACGCTTTTAATTCCTAACGGGGACGAGGACGCACGCGGGCGCTTTTAATTCCTAACAGGGACGAGGACGCACGCAGACGCTTTTAATTCCTAACAGGGACGAGGACGCACGCAGACGCTTTTAATTCCTAACAGGGACGAGGACGCACACGGACGCTTTTAATTCCTAACAGGGACGAGGACGCACGCAGACGCTTTTAATTCCTAACGGGGACGAGGACGCACGCGGGCGCTTTTAATTCCTAACAGGGACGAGGACGCATGCGGACGCTTTTAATTCCTAACAGGGACGAGGACGCACGCGGGCGCTTTAATTCCTAACAGGGACGAGGACGCACGCAGACGCTTTTAATTCCTAACGGGGACGAGGACGCACGCGGGCGCTTTTAATTCCTAACAGGGACGAGGACGCATGCGGACGCTTTTAATTCCTAACAGGGACGAGGACGCACGCGGGCGCTTTTAATTCCTAACAGGGACGAGGACGCACGCGGGCGCTTTTAATTCCTAACAGGGACGAGGACGCACGCGGGCGCTTTTAATTCCTAACAGGGACGAGGACGCACGCGGGCGCTTTTAATTCCTAACAGGGACGAGGACGCATGCGGGCGCTTTTAATTCCTAACAGGGACGAGGACGCACGCGGGCGCTTTTAATTCCTAACAGGGACGAGGACACACGCTAAGGCTTTTCACCCGCTGGGTGCCCTGGAGTCGTCCTCCTTACTCCTAAACTGTTTCAGGATTATTCCCTCTGTTTGGCTGTTTTAGTTGCGAAAGCAGAACCTTGCCTACGAGTGTGTTTGTTCATTCCTCCCGAGAGCTGGAGTCTACATAACGGCTGTAGCTTCAGACGTCTGGCGGCTTTTCACATCAAGCAAATTGAGTTTAGTAGTTTGTCGTAACATTGACTCACACAGAGACCTGTTTCATGTGTTAGGAGAAACCGTCATAACAGCGGAAGGTTTTTTCATTTCCTTCTGTTTATGTGGAAAGGAGCTGTGTCTGGGGCAGCCGCGGGGCCGCCGCGGGGCCGCTGCGCTTGGTTACCCGTGTGTGGGGGCTGGCGCGGGGCCGCCGCGGGGCCACTGCGCTTGGTTACCCGTGTGTGGGGACCGGCGCGATGCAAGGAAAGCCCATTAGAGCGCAGCGAGCCAAGCGTTTCACATCACAGTAACCATGACACTGTTCATCTCAGCTTATGTTACATATCACATATGTATAATATATTAGATTACAACATACTGTATTTTACATGGATGATGTCACAGCATTTTCCTGCCAGTTTGCTCATTTATGTTTCTTGAAAGAATTATATTTCTTGTGGTGTGTGTTTTGCAACAAATGTAAAATTGGCGTGTTGTTTACAAAATGGGATGCTCTTGTTTGTTTGAATTTTCCCCCTCTGGAAATACGCTGAATTTTACTCAAATACTAAGATAAAAAGTTATATGATTCCTTTTACAAAGTCAAAGCAGTAAAGATTTAAATGACTTCAAGTCCTGGCACACATTGTTGGGATATATGTTTACTTAATGCAGGGTGGTGGAAATGCTAAATGTAGAACTGAGAGCGGCTGGATTTTTCTTATAGCTTTAATATGTTTGAGGCCTTTTCCTCCTGTGTGAATTTATCGGTCTGGGTCAACATTTGTGCCAAACTAAAATATGCAATCTAGACATGCCAGTCTGCAGGAAGCATTCCCATAAATGTCAGATTTAAAACCATATTTTGGAAACATGATGCATCTGAGCTAAAAAGGCAGCATGCCCGTTAATACAGTTTATGCAGAAATATTCTAATGACCATGGTCCTGGGCTTGCTGTTATCCTCCGGTGCCAATTGTTCTTTTTTTGTGAAAAGGGAAATTTACTGATAAAAGTAAGAGATCTTTATGAATGGATAACAAAAACCTTAAGCAATTTGATGAATTCGAGTGGTATTGACAACGTAAAAAAAGCTGATAACAATAACATACATTATTGTGTTTAAAAATATTGTCCCTTTAAAGAACTTGTCTGAAAGAGGGTCTTTGGTCAGGAATTTAAAGGATGTAAATGTTCTTCAGATATGGTATCTGGTGTGCTAATCAAACCATGCCAGAAAACCAGGCATATCATGCCTGGAACCTTTTCTGTGTCAGAGAGACAGGCTGTTTAGTCTGTTACAGTTGACCCACTCCAAATATTTTTAGTGGAAAAAGTCAAGATGTTGGTGAGGAAGCAGAATAAGTACCGATCATGACACACTGGCTTCCTCTGTATGATCCAGACTGAATGAGGTATTCCTGAGAAAAGCACAGGATTAAGCAGACTTACAGCACTGAGGCTATTTTCTGCTAGTTCTTCAGACTCCAGAAATCCACATACTTTACCTGCAGTAAAAGGGCTTAAAATGAAATGTAAAAAGTCAGTCCCAGGGATTAATTTTGAATGCACATAGAGCAATGAAGCCCAATATTACCAGACTGAATCCAGACAGTGTAGACTGTGGCTAAGAGTCAGAACTTGCAAGGCATAGTTTCCCATAGCAGGGTTCGAGGATCCCCCCCCAGCTCCTCAGCCGATACCCATCCCTCTGCTTGGCTGAGACAACTGTCCCTGAAAAATAAGTAGAACAATTCATCTCAATTTAAAACAAATATTTGTATTCTTTGTTTATTTTGAAATAAACAGTGGTACAGATTCTTAATTAATATATAATAAATAACATTAAATGTAATAATGAGCCATGTTTGTTGGCTTGAAGGGACACACCAGATAAATCTGCAAGCAGGAGGCTGAGAAGCACACACACACACACGTACACTCTCTCTCACACACACACATACACACACACTCTCTCTCACGCACACGCATGCACACACACACACACACACGAACACGCACACACGCACACACACACACACATGCACACACCCACTAACACACACACACACACACACCCCGCACACACACACACGCACACACACGCACATACCCGCACACACACACACACACACACAGAGGGTCTATTTGGCTCCCCCGGTCCTCTTGTATTTTGCTCTTTGCTGCAGTAAAAGCCTTAATCCTCAGACAGGCAGACAGGTAGACAGACAGACAGGCAGGCAGACTGACACAAACAGGCAGGCAGACAGACAGACACAGACAGGCAGGCAGACAGACAGACAGGCAGGCAGACTGACACAAACAGACAGACAGGCAGGCAGGCAGACTGATAGACAGACAGGCAGGCAGACAGACAGACAGACACAGGCAGGCAGGCAGACAGACAGACAGGCAGGTAGACAGACACAGACAGGCAGATAGACATACAGACAGACAGACAGGCAGGCAGGCAGACAGACAGGCAGACAGACAGGTAGACAGACAGACAGACAGACAGACAAGCAGGCAGGCAGGCAGGCAGGTAGACAGACAGGCAGACAGACAGACAGACAGGCAGGCAGGCAGACAGACAGACAGGCAAGCTGGCAGACAGGCAGATCACACACATCCATCTCTACTTGCTCCGTGCTATGAGCTGTCTCAGTACTCACAGCCATCTCTACTAGTTCAGTGCTACTGACCCACCTCATGACACAAAGTTCTCCTCAATTAGACTATTTGGCAAGTAATAAAATTATTTTTATTTCCATCGTAAAATTGTGCACATTTTTTTCTACATGTTATTTTGGATAATGTACTCTTAATTCTCTATACTCAATTTGTGTCAAAGATCTGCAATCCACAGATGTGCAGGATCTTGAAGCACTGGCTTTAGATAAGCCTGGCCTTTATTCCAGTTTGTGCTGAAACTAATGGCCTTATAAATTGAGTGGTGTGTCCTTTTTCGCGTTCTTAGCGATTAAACATATTCCAGAATTTATCCTTGAATGTCTCTAACATGACGTGAAGGAAGAAGCTGGATCATTCAGATCCTTGGCACTCTTGTTAATCAACTGAAAACAGGTTAAGATCAACTATCAGTTTAAAGGGAAGTATTCCACCCCAGCTATTTTCTGCTCTACTGCCACCATTGAATACACATCTAGCTTCTCCACGTTCATTAATCAAAAATGAGGCCAATATGCAGTGTGTCTTTGTTGAACATGGAAAACATTTTTGTCAGTTGTCATGGCAATAGGATAGGCATGCATTTCACACGGAGTGACACATGCAGTGAAGCAACACTTTAATGACTCATTTTTATATGACAACTTTTAACCCAATGTAACATTTCAAAGAGAACGAAAGTTTGGTAACAATGTAACAGTCAAATCCTCTTATTTGTTGGGAAACCTTTACGTGACATTTGAAACATTTTTACATAACATTATTGATTTAAGTTTTTTTTTTAAATTTAAGAATCCTGCTCTGTATAACTTCAATGAGCTTTACTGAATCAGAGGGATTTCACAAACGTTATTACATTACATTGCATTACGTTACAGGCATTTGGCAGACGCTCTTATCCAGAGCGACGTACAACAAAGTGTATAACCATAACCAGGAACAAGTATGACGAAACCCCTAGAGAGAAGTACCGGTCCAAGTACAGGGAACAACCGCATAGTTCAACTTGGACCCTGATGGTTAAACTGATTAACACTAACGAGAACGGCAACAACGCAATCTATGGAAAAATAAAAATAAATAAAAATACAAGTAGTCGTTAAGACAGGCGCATCAACTAAGTCACCTATGAAACAGCTGCCTAGTTACAACCCTAAGTTTAGTCATTTATAGGGGGGAAGGGAGGGATGGGGAGAGGTGCAGCCTGAAGAGGTGGGTCTTCAGTCGTCGTTTGAAATGGGTCACAGTCTCAGCTGTTCTGACCTCCACAGGGAGGTCATTCCACCATCGTGGGGCCAGAACAGACAGGAGACGTGTTCTGGAAGTGCAGGTGCGAAGAGGGGGAGGTGCTAGGCGTCCTGAGGTAGCAGAACGGAGGGATCTGGCTGGCATGTAGGGTTTGAATATCTTGTGAAGGTATGCTGGGGCTGATCCCTTGACTGCCTGAGGTTATTGAGCATGTTGTTCCGTCTTTAGGAAGGAAATACATGGGGTTTCCCCAGAGGGGCCTTCTGCCACTCTGTGATGTCATAAACGCTGAACGCCCAGAAAGGAGAGTGATATAATGCGTCTTCACATCAAAGAGAATTCTCATTTACTGAGGTTACATGTGACAGCAAGGTTTTTCAACAAAATATTGGCTGCTGTCCAGATGTAATATTTCAAAAGCATGTCACCAACACCTTGTGATTATTCAGGAAGGAGATCACTGCACATCTGCAATATTACAGGCTGATCCAGTGATTCTCAGAAACAGGACAGTAAACTCAGTGTGGAGCTCACACATCTGCTGCTTTTACACTGTTTCAAAGCATTTGACTCTGATGATGACACTGCGTGTGAAAAAACGTTTGTCTGCTTGCAATAAGGCTGAAAATCCATGTGTTCCACACTGCCACGGTTTCAGAAACCATTCATTAAAAACTTCCTTTTTATGATTCTTCTTATAACTGTTACATTATCTTGGCCTCAAATGGAAATTCATCCATATTCAACGTTTCACAAAATAGCATAACGGCAAGAGACATGAGGATATTATTTAAAGCAGAAAAACTGCCTGACGAGGTCTTTATTGGAACAAGCTTCCCTCTTCTCCTTCAGATCTTCAATTTTTTTCCTTCTTTTTTTTTTACTGCCGTGTCAGAAAACAGATTTCCACCAAATGTTGGGGCAGCGCGCTGCGTGCGCTGAGGAATCCGGTGGGACGGGCAGAGCAGCTGGGTCTGGAGAGGCCAGAGGGGTCTGGGTCCTGGCCATGCGAGGACGTGGAGACCAGCGGTGGCCGTGTGAGCGCGACACCACGCCTCGCAGAACAACCAGCGCGCCCCAGGAGAGCTAGCTCAGCACCGCTACAGGGGAGCGCTAACAACCAGGAGAGCTAGCTCAGCACCGCTACAGGGGAGCGCTAACAACCAGGAGAGGAGCTAACTCTGCACTGCTAGCTCAGCACCGCTACAGGGGAACGCTAACAACCAGGAGAGGAGCTAGCTCCGCACTGCTAGCTCAGCACCGCTACAGGGGAACGCTTACCACTGAAGAGCTGCAGGCAGGTATGTGCTCTCTTTCTCCACAGGGTGCAGATCCAGACTGCTAGGGGGGTAGGGGAGGGGTGATTTAATGTGCCCCTGCTGCATGCAGTTTATTTTGGCTGCTCTGAAACACAAATAAAAGACACTGTTTTCTTTGTCTGATAAGTATTTCTGTTCCCTGCAGTGTCAGAAGCCATGTGAATTATCTCTCAGCCCCACTGTAATTACATACACTGAGGCACTGAAGCATTGAAAACATTGGGGGAGTGTTTTGGATATTTTCAGGAAGGGAAAGAGCTGAACTGATACACTAAATTTGTTATGTCATTCAGAGAGGTCAGTTTACAATAATGCATTTTTGAAATGAGCAAAAATGGGCTTTAGTATCAGCCACGTTACATTTTAGTGTGTTACGTAATGTGTATCCTGTACAGTACATTCATGAAAAAATCAAGGAGTAACTCCAGCCAGATGGTGCAATTGACTTTAGTCTGTAGGTCCTGTCTCTCTGTAGTCTGTAGGTCCTGGCTCTCTGTAGTCTGTAGGTCCTGCCTCTCTGTAGTCTGTAGGTCCTGTCTCTCTGTAGTCTGTAGGTCCTGCCTCTCTGTAGTCTGTAGGTCCTGCCTCTCTGTAGTCTGTAGGTCCTGTCTCTCTGTAGTCTGTATGTCCTGTCTCTCTGTAGTCTGTAGGTCCTGCCTCTCTGTAGTCTGTAGGTCCTGCCTCGCTGTAGTCTGTAGGTCCTGCCTCTCTGTAGTCTGTAGGTCCTGTCTCTCTGTAGTCTGTAGGTCCTGTCTCTCTGTAGTCTGTAGGTCCTATCTCTCTGTAGTCTGTAGGTCCTGTCTCTCTGTAGTCTGTAGGTCCTGTCTCTCTGTAGTCTGTAGGTCCTATCTCTCTGTAGTCTGTAGTCTTAGAACTGAGTGGCTGAGAGAAATGTGGGAGAGTACAGAGGGGAAAAGTAAGGATGGAAATTTATGTCACCAGAAATTACTTTTTGGACAAAAGCAAAATGAGCTGAAATGTGTGTTTTGTTGGCATGGCGTGTTTAGGGTGCAGAGCGGGAGAACGGGCTGGAGCTCGTTATGGACGCCAGGCCCACTGTGCTGCTGCTGTCTGTGTTTGGGCTCATCTGGGCCTCCACCCTGGACCATGACTATGGGGGGGTTCCCGTCTGGATCGACCGGGCCCGGGGGGAGCCCAGCGTGCTCAGCCTGCGGGGGCGCATCCTGGGCGGGTACCAGGCCGTGGAGGACGAGGGCTGCCCGGCGGAGTGTGACTGTCCCATCCAGTGGCCCTCGGCACTGTACTGCGACCAGCGGGGGCTGGGCAGCGCTCCAGCCAGCCTGCCAGCCGGGACCCAGTACCTCTTCCTCCAGAACAACAACATCTCCGGACTGCAGCCCGACGCCTTCAGCAACGCCACCCAAATGCGCTGGCTCTTCCTGGATCGGAACCAGCTGCTGAGCGACCGCCTGCCGGACGCCTTGCTGGCCAACCTGTCCCGGCTGGAGAACCTCTTCCTCAATCACAACCGCCTGACGGAGGTGCCCTCGGGGCTGCCGGGGGGGCTTAAGCAGCTCCGGCTCGCCCACAACCGCATCGGCCGGATCCCCCACGGCGCCTTCCGAAACCTCCCCCACCTCTCCCTGCTGCTGCTCCAGGGAAACCGGCTCAAGGTGTTGGGAAAGGCTGACTTCACAGGTAGGTTGCTCTCAAACGAGTCGTTTGTGGCTCTTGGGTTTGTTTAAGCATGAGGCCGCACCCACACAGCCTTCGTTCTGTCAGTCCTACCTCAGTGCGCTGTGTCTGGCAGAGAATGGCCTCCCTCACTACACCTACCCCTAATCCGAACCCTACCCCTAACCCTAACCCTAACCACTAACCCTAACGCAAACCCTAACCTGAACCCGAACCCAAACTCGAACCCTAACCCTAACCCTAGCCCTAGCCCTAGCCCTAAACTTACCCCTACCCCTAACCCTAACCCTAGCCCTAGCCTTAGCCCTAGCCCAAACCCTAGCCCTAGCCCTAGCCCTAGCCCTAGCCATAACCCTAGCACTAGCCCGAGCCCTAGCCCGAGCCCTAGCCCTACCGCTACCCCTACCCCTAACCCTAGCCCTAGCTGTAACCAAAAGCGTAACCCTGGCTGTAACCCTAACCCAACCCCTAGCTGAAATCCTAACCCAAACCCTAGCTGTAACCCGACTGCTAACCCTAGTTCATTGCCTAACCCTAACCCTAACCGTAGCCATAACCCTAACCCTAACCCTAGCAGAAACTCTAACCCTAACCCTAGCTGTAACCCTAACCCTAATCCTAACCCTAGCTGTAACTTTAACCCAAACCCTAGCTGTAACACTAACCCTTACCCAAGCGGTAACCCTAACCCAAACCCTAACCCTAGCTGAAACCCTAACCTTAACCCTAGCTGTAACCCTAACCCTAATCCTAACCCTAGCTGTAACCCTAACCCAAACCATAACTCTAACCCTAGCTTTGGGAGAGGCTGACTTCACAGGTAGGTTGCTCTCAAATGAGTCGTTTGTGGCTCTTGGGTTTGTTTAAGCATGAGGCCACACCCACACAGCCTTCGTTCTGTCAGTCCTACCTCAGTGCGCTGTGTCGGGGAGAGAATGGACTCCCTCACTAACCCTACCCCTAACCCGAACCCTACCCCTAACCCTAACCCTAGCCCTAGCCTTACCCCTACCCCTAACCCTAACCCTAGCCCTAGCCTTAGCCCTAGCCCAAACCCTAGCCCTAGCCCTAGCCCTAGCCCTAGCCCAAGCCCAAGCCCTAGCCATAACCCTAGCACTAGCCCGAGCCCTAGCTCTACCCCTACCCCTACCCCTAACCCTTGCCCTAGCTCTAACCAAAAGCGTAACCCTGGCTGTAACCCTAACCCAAACCCTAGCTGAAATCCTAACCCAAACCCTAGCTGTAACCCTACTGCTAACCCTAGCTCATTGCCTAACCCTAACCCTAACCGTAGCCATAACTCTAACCCTAACCCTAGCTGTAACCCTAACCCTAATCCTAACCCTAGCTGTAACTTTAACCCATACCCTAGCTGTAACACTAACCCTTACCCAAGCTGTAACCCTAACCCAAACCCTAACCCTAGCTGAAACCCTAACCTTAACCCTAGCTGTAACCCTAACCCTAATCCTAACCCTAGCTGTAACCCTAACCCTTATCCAAGCTGTAACCCTAACCCGAACCCTAGCTGTAACCCTAACCCTAATCCTAACCCTAGCTGTAACCCTAACCCAAACCATAACTCTAACCCTAGCTTTGGGAGAGGCTGACTTCACAGGTAGGTTGCTCTCAAACAAGTCGTTTGTGGCTCTTGGGTTTGTTTAAGCATGAGGCCACACCCACATAGCCTTCGTTCTGTCAGTCCTACCTCAGTGCGCTGTGTTTGGCAGAGAATGGGCTCCCTCACTAACCCTACCCCTAACCCGAACCCTAACCACTAACCCTAACGCAAACCCTAACCCAAACCCAAACTCAAACCCTAACCCTAACCCTAGCCCTAGCCCTAGCCCTAACCCTAGCCCTAACCTTACCCCTACCCCTACCCCTAGCCCTAACCTTAACCATACCCCTACCCGTACCCCTAACCCTAACCCTAGCCCTAGCCTCAGCCCTAGCCTTAGCCCTAGCCCAAACCCTAGCCCTAGCCCTAGTCCTAGCCCAAGCCCAAGCCCAAGCCCAAGCCCAAGCCCAAGCCCAAGCCCTAGCCCTAGCCCTAACCCTAACCCTAACCCTAGCCCTAGCCCTAGCCCTAGCCCTAGCCCTAGCCCTAGCCCTAGCCCTAGCCCTAACCCTAACCCTAACCCTAGCCCTAACCCTAGCCCTAGCCCTAGCCCTAGCCCTAACCCTAACCCTAACCCTAGAGCTCACCTAACCCTAACCCTAACCCTAACCCTAACCCTAACCCTAGAGCTCACCTAACCCTAATCCTGGAGCTCAGAGCTTACCTAACCCTAATCCTGGAGCTCAGAGCTAACCCTAACCCTAACCCTGGAGCTCTGAGCTAACTCTAACCCTAGAGCTCAGAGCTAACCTAACTCTAACCCTGGAGCTCAGAGCTAACCTAACTCTAACCCTGGAGCTCAGAGCTAACCTAACCCTAATCCTGGAGCTCAGAGCTAACCCTGGAGTTTAGAGCTAACTCTAACCCTGGAGCTCAGAGCTAACCTAACTCTAACCCTGGAGCTCAGAGCTAACCTAACTCTAACCCTGGAGCTCAGAGCTAACCTAACCGTGGAGCTCAGAGCTAACTCTAACCCTGGAGCTCAGAGCTAACCTAACTCTAACCCTGGAGCTCAGAGCTAACCTAACTCTAACCCTGGAGCTCAGCGCTAACCCTAACCCTGGAGCTCAGAGCTAACCCTAACCCTGGAGCTCAGAGCTAACCCTAACCCTGGAGCTCAGGCCTAACCCTTATCCTGGAGCTCAGGACTGAAGACCCGGCCCCTCTCTTTCCACTCACTGCCTCCCTGTCGCCTCAGGCCTGTCATCCGTCATCCTGCTGGACCTCAGTCACAACCTCCTGGAGGTGTTCCCCAAACACCTGCCCCCGTCCGTGCAGCAGCTGTACCTGTCCCATAACCAGCTCCGGGGCCTGTCCCGGGACAGCCTGCGGGGCTTCCAGAGCCTCCGTTACCTGCGTCTCAGCCACAACCAGCTGCACAGCCCGGGCCTGCCGCCCGCGGCCCTCAACCTGTCCTCCCTGGTGGAGCTGGACCTCTCCTACAACCTGCTCACCTCCACCCCCGTGGTGCCTAATACGCTCCTCTACCTGTACCTGGAGGCCAATCTAATCCATGGTAAGATATGCTTCCTTAGAATGACCCAAACATACATGAGTCACAGTCTTGTTATTGGTCATTGGTCAGTCATTTGCTGATTAAAAGCATTTGGAGACAGGTCATGTTGAGAGAAGCATGGGGAGTTGTTTGAGTTTTGGTTAAATCATGTATTGGCAGCCATTGCAGAATAGTCCGTTTTTCCTCTTTTTTTGAAAAGGGTGGTTTTACATTTACAAATCAACTGCACACTTCAGACAAATGTGGAAAATGGAAAATGAAGATAAATACTCAGTTTTAATGGAAATGCAATAAAGGCAATGACATATCAACAGGATATGAGCTGACAAATGATAAAATCTTATTTGGCTGGGAACCATGTTTCAGTCACATTTTTGGCAAAAGAGAAATATCATCCAATGACTCCCATCTGCTGGGATAGTCAAGCACAATGACCCACAGCACAGTCTGCTGAGAGAGTCAAGCACAGCACCCCACAGCACAGTCTGCTGGGAGAGTCAAGCACAGCACCCCACAGCACAGTCTGCTGGGAGAGTCAAGCACAGTCTGCCCCACAGCACAGTCTGCTGGGAGAGTCAAGCACAGTCTGCCCCACAGCACAGTCTGCTGGGAGAGTCAAGCACAGTCTGCCCCACAGCACAGTCTGCTGGGAGAGTCAAGCACAGTCTGCCCCACAGCACAGTCTGCTGGGAGAGTCAAGCACAGTCTGCCCCACAGCACGGTCTGACGCACAGGGAGACTCGGCTCTGTTTGCGGTTGGCAGCCAGTCTTCCAGCATCCAGCAGATGGACCGGAGGAGGGTCGGGCCTTGGGTGCTGAGTTCACTGCTTCTATAAACAACCAGCTAGTTTAGGTGGGTGGGGTTTCAACATATGGCCTGCAAACTGCCAATTCCGCCACACACTGCACAGGCCAATTCCACGGGACATCTGTGCTCTGCGTGAGATCAGAGCCCAGGTGGCCAGCTCTGAAGGTTCTGCAGGGAGTTCGCAGATGTGCCCTGAGACTGCTAGCCATAGCGTGGCCACTGAACGTGCATAGATAGAGCTCCTGGCCACACTTCCTTCAGGTAGAAGTAGGGGTGGTGTCAAGAGGCAAGGCGCAGTCTTTCTTAAAATATGATTGGCTGAGAATTTGGATTTGTTGAAGAATAGAAATGGAAAAAATGATGGTGTGACGTGATCCTTGAAAAACCAAACCCATTTGTCAGCTGCGTCATTGCTCTGTTTGAAGGGGGCGTGGATTCAGGATGCGGGGAGGAAGATGTGAAGGAAAAGGGAGTTAGCTGGGGGGAGGGGGGGTTGGTTGGTCTGGGAACATCTGCAAGCCATCCACCAGGGGAACCCTTGTGCACCAGGAGCCCAATATGTTCTTTCTCTGTCCTCATTGTGGTCTGCTGGCGTTGGATGTTAGCACTCCATGCTAGTACTGGATGCTACCAGTAGATGTTAGCACTGGATGCTAGGGCTGGATTACAGAGGCCATTCATAACAGACTAGACTCCAGTCAGGCACATCAGTCTTGATTAATGCAAGCCGGAGGGATACAGCACTACCTCACTGGTGAACACTTCAATTATTTGCCACATTCAATTCCACTATTTATTTCTGGGAAAAGCATAAATGGCTTGACTGTTCTACTTGACACAAATCATCTGGTGGTGTGTTTATAACTCTCAGGAAGGTCAGGAAGACGACTGGTCTTTTGAGATGTGTCCTCGTCTGCTGGATCTGCGTGTTCCGTGCACAGATCCAGCAGCCGTGACTGCAGCCGTTCGGGCATCCGCTGACAGCTGCTCGAACCCGCGCCTCAGAGATCCATCACCTGACAAATCCCAACTCCTCTGCTTTCTCACCGTCTGCTTTACACACAAAACAATGTGTGAGATCTAAAAAAAAAAAAAAAACACTGGTGTCTCTGGTTCTATTTACTTGAATTTATGTGTGTGTTTATTTTAACATGTTTATATTTTTAGCACAGTACATCAGGTAAAACCTGTCTTTACTGCACAAACTGAGCTGACTGTGTCACTGTGTTGGTGTTCAGGTGAGTGTTCAGCATTCCTGGCTTTGAACCCTTTTCTTGTTCCCCCTAGAGTTTAATGTGACAAGTTTCTGCAGGACAGTGGGTCCGCTGGACTACTCCCGCTTGAGAATCCTCAGGTTAGATGGGAACAAGATGGACTCCCACCAACTGCCCCCAGACTGGGTGATGTGCCTGCGAGTACTGCATCATCTGTATATATAACCGGTGTCTCAGCGGAGTCTCAGTGCTGTCTCAGTGGAGTCTCAGTGCTGTCTCAGTGGAGTCTCAGTGCTGTATCAGTGGAGTTTCAGTGTTGTCTCAGTGGAGTCTCATTGCTGTCTCAGTGGAGTCTCATTGCTGTCTCAGTGGAGTTTAGTCTCATTGCTGTCTCAGTGGAGTCTTGTCTCATTGCTGTCTCAGTAGAGTCCAGTCTCATTGCTGTCTCAGTGGAGTTTAGTCTCATTGCTGTCTCAGTGGAGTTCCAATACTGTTTCATTTCTGTCTCAGTGGAGTCTCATTGCTGTCTCAGTGGAGTTTAGTCTCATTGCTGTCTCAGTAGAGCCCAGTCTCATTGCTGTCTCAGTGGAGTTTAGTCTCATTGCTGTCTCAGTGGAGTCTCAGTGCTGTCTCAGTGCTGTCTCAGTAGAGTCTAGTCTCATTGCTGTCTCAGTGGAGTCTGGTCTCATTGCTGTGTCAGCATAGTCTCACTGCTATCTTAACAGAGGCTGCACTTCCTTTTGCATGAATATAGCTGATTTTAGAACGGTGCTCCCCTATTGTTTGTGTATAATGAAAACAGCCATGCGCACATAAAAATAATCTTTAGATTAGACCTCAGCATTTTAACTGCTCTAAGTCGAAGGTTTCTGCATTTTAATAAATCATTTTCACATGTCAGTGATGAACTAATTTAAGAACTGACAAATGAGCTTGTCCAAACTGGAGTATTTAAAACTCCTGCTTACTTACCTTTTACACACAGGTGAAATAATCATTTTACAGTGCTCTACGGCGTATTCTTTGTGATGCCAGTGCCATGCATTTAGTGCAGTTCAACCCCAGCCTAATGCCCAGAGACACCTCTGTCTGAGCCACTTCACCATGGTGACAGCCCTTCGTATTGAAGGCATTATTTCAGAATTACAACGTAGTCTCACTAGTCTCTATACCTGTCTCAGCTATCCCACCACATTCTAGTCTGAGTGTGACCACACACACACACACACGCACGCATGCACATGCACACACCCACACGCACACTCACACGCACACACACACTCACACGCCCACGTGCATACACACACAGGCACACACCCACACGCACACCCACACGCACACTCACACGCACACACACACACACACATGCACACGCACACGCACACGCACACGCACACAGACACTCACACTCACACTCACACGCACACACATGCACACACACACACACACACACACACACACACAGTTTAAGCACCAGCCTCATCCCAGCCCTCACACACACTAGCACTGTGCAGCCCACACAAAGACTGCTTTAGCAGGACTGTGAAATGGTTGTTGCAAGGAACTCCTCCTTTGAAACTATACATAAAAGTAGCATCTGCCTAGGGGTTAAAATGCATGGATTTCTGCAGGCTGCGGGGCAGAGACATGACTCACTGTGGCTTCAGAACACCCGGAGATTCAGCCATTACATCACCCTGGAAGGCGCTCTGCCTGGGTGTGCGATGCACAGAGCACAGCTGCCTTCTCGATCTAAAATATTCCATTCCGCTTGCGAGTCATTTCATACACACTCGTATACAAAGACAAACATACACACACACATGCATTTGTGAGCACATTTTCAAGAATGCGCCAGCTCTTTGTTTATTGTGTGTTATAAGGGTATATGTACAACTGTGTATGAAGTCTGTTATTTTTAATTTTAAAAGCCTTTTATTCTTGATGTTTGTATAAGGCATTTTATTGTTAATGTTGCTTTTTTAGATGGCTAATTTCTTATAACAAGGAATCACATAATGTAAAGAAATATTTCCCAAATCAGGAGAAAATATGTTTTTTAAAAATAAATTAAATAAAGTATGGACCATTGCTAATATTTTATGCCTGATAATGGCTGCTTGCCTTTTCCTTGAAAAGACTTTAGCCAAATTAAATGTGATATTTAGAATGACCTTTGGTGACATTTTTAAGAATGCAGTCAGTTAATGTCTTGAGGCTCACAACAGTAGTGTGTGGAATTGAGTGTAAAAAACAGTTTTCAGTTTCTCTTATGAATTTAAACCATGGAGTGGAGTACAGGTCCGTATTCCTCCCCTTCCAGGACTACTTTATAAACTGGCCCTGGAAACAATAACATATTTTTCACATGACACAAGTTCCTTAGTGTCCCGCCAAAGCAGTTTTCAGTTAGCTCCATGGCAACACTGTTTTGCAGCTCAGGTTGCATTCGCAGAGCCTGTGTGTTTGAACAGGTCCCTTACCTTCAGAACCACCGTGCAGAGCCTGTGTGTTTGAACAGGTCCCTTACCTTCAGAACCACCGTGCAGAGCCTGTGTGTTTGAACAGGTCCCTTACCTTCAGAACCACCGTGCAGAGCCTGTGTGTTTGAACAGGTCCCTTACCTTCAGAACCACCGTGCAGAGCCTGTGTGTTTGAACAGGTCCCTTACCTTCAGAACCACCGTGCAGAGCCTGTGTGTTTGAACAGGTCCCTTACCTTCAGAACCACCGTGCAGAGCCTGTGTGTTTGAACAGGTCCCTTACCTTCAGAACCACCGTGCAGAGCCTGTGTGTTTGAACAGGTCCCTTACCTTCAGAACCACCGTGCAGAGCCTGTGTGTTTGAACAGGTCCCTTACCTTCAGAACCACCGTGCAGAGAATGAGGGTGCTGCCACAATGTACTGCTCAAACATAGGTACTGTTCCACATAATGCACATTGTTTCAAATGTAAAATTTGTAATTTACCACTGTTTTGGATTCAATAAAGTGTTTCATTTTTTTTTCTCTCGATTTGTGTCCTTTTAATTGATGTGTTATTGAAATTCATTTGGGCCTTATAAATGCCTGGTGTTTCGAGCCCCCGAGACCTTTACGCTAATCTTGAGTGGCAGCTCTCTTCAGTAAAGCTTCTCTTAATTTATGCAAGTGAAGGGAAGTTTAAAAATGAATCCTCTTGTTAGAAACACATGAGAAAATGTCTGGCCCAAATATAGTGAAACCAGGACACGTAAACCTTTAGTAATAAATGTCTCTGCAGTCCCTTGTTGTTGGGTTAGATGTTGTTGTGTTTGATGTTGTAGGGTTAGACGTTGTTGGGTTAGATGTTGTTGGATTAAACATTGTTGTGTTTGATGTTGTTGGGTTTGGCTTTGCTAGGTTTTTAAAACCTTTTGTGGTACATTTCTGGGTTAAAGTGACAGCCAGGCTGTTAATGAGGACAGAGCGACTTTCAGAAAAGCAAACCGTCTGGAGGCAAATGAGTGTATTCAGTTAGAGTCCTCTTCATCATTCATCACCTTCATCATCGCCTCCTGACCACCGACTGCTGAGTGACGTAGAAAATGGAAAAAAAAGGGAATGTTTTGATCAGACACAGCTTCCAGGCTGTGAGCCCGACTGGCAGCAGCACTCAGACTTCCTTTCAGCTGGAATATCTGGAGTCATCATAAGGGAAAAACAGGAACATCCATATTAAGGCCAGGTCACTCTTTCCCTGGGGGGACAAGGGGGGAGGGGGCACGAGGGGATGGGGGACGAGGGGATGGGGGAGAGCTTGCACTGTACATAAGACACTGTTAGAGAGATGCAGTGAAGCCACGTGTGATGTTTTCTGTGCAGTGAATGCTACGTGTACCCACACAGTTTTTACAGCACATACATTAAGCTACGGAGTAAGCATAGAGTATGGCAACACTAGCAGGCTAAGGCTAGTTAGGCAGGCAAGGCAATGGAAAGTTTGCTAATAAGATAATTTACCATGAAATCACAGACATTCTTATTCAGAGCAACTTAGTTTGGAAAGAATATAAATACAGTCCATTATCTAACATTACATAACAGGCAATTTTCTATAACTGTTTCCTAAGAGAGAAAATGCACTTAATTAGAAACACTAAAAGCATATTACTCACTTATACGCACAGTCTGTAAAGCAGGCCTATGCCAGGTTTAGTGATAGATCATAATTTGGCCTTTTTCCATGTTGGCTGCATGCTTTTTAATTCCGGAACTGCTTTGCTTGTTTCAAAGACTTTGTGAGCGGATGACATGACCAACAGTTTTGTATACATTGAGATATTACATGAACTTTTAATGCTATAAATTATCAATGGAACTGGGACAAACACCTGCTTTATAAAGACTAAATAAATATTAAGAGCTTGTTTATGTAATGTTTAAGACTAGAGGTAAGTGTGCACTTATTCAGTATTCATGCAATATGATTGGACTTAACCAATTACTTACTTTATTGAATTTTACAATATGCTTATATATTAACCATGTACCAGTCACATATAGAATCATTATTTATTATTATTATTATTATTATTATTATTATTATTTATTTACCCAGGGGAACCTATTGAGACCAAGGTCTCATCTGCGATGGTGCCCTGGTTACAAATATTCATACAGTGATAAAAAACAATACAAATCATTAAAACAATAAAATCATAAGAGCAATATAATCATAAAAACAATGCAAACTGTAAAAACAATACAATCAAAAACAGTACAAGAACATTATTCATCAATAAATTCAAGCTGATAAACGTTATGGCAATCATGTCATTTATAAAACACTTTTTGACCGTTTTCTTCAGTTTGGGATTGGCCACATTGTTGTGTGTAAGTGTCGAACTGTACGTGGACACCTGACATCCAAAATTATGGGCATTAATATGGTGTTAGTCCATCCTTTGCTGCTATGACAACCTCCACTCTCCTGGGAAGACTTTGTATTTGATGTTGGTGCATTGCTACAGGGATTTGCATCCAATCAACCAGAAGAGCATTAGTGAGGTTGAGCACTGCTTCTGCAATTAAGCCTGGCTTGCAGCTTTCCAATTGATCCCAAAGGTGTTGGATGGGGTTGAGGTCAGGGCTCTGTGCTGGCCAGTCAAGTCCTTCCACACCATTCTCAACAAAACAATTTCTACATGGACCTCGCTGTGTGCCCGGGGGTATTGTCATGCTGAAAAAGTAAAAGAACCTTCTCCAAACTGTAGGTGGAAGCTCAGAATCATCTGGAATGTGATTGTATGCTGTAGGATTTGTCTTCACTGGCATGAAGGGGCCGAGCCCAAACCATGAAAAATATGTGTAGAACAAAGGGTGTCCAGACAGTTTTGGTCATATAGTGTATCTTTTGGTGCCTGGTTATTATAAGGGGAGAATTATCTCTGCTCAGAAATAAAAACATTTAAAGTTCTTATATTGTGAGTTCGTATCCTTCTGATTGAAAAAATGACACTTAAAATAATTTTTTATTTGCTTAACTTTTTGAACACACAATATGATGCTGATGTATAGTGTGGATTTCCACTTTAACACATTATTCATGCCACATTTCTTAAAACACAATGGGCCTCATTCACCAATATCTTCCTAAGTTTTTTCTTAAATTTGTTCTTAAGAAAGATCCTAAGAAAAGTTTATGTCAGTGTGGTGTGGGGATGGCTGGTTTAAGCAGCCACACCTGCCCTGGGTCAAGCTAATTAGACCTGGCCAATTGGATAATGGGTTAAGAATTAGATAATTGGCCAGGCTAATTGGACCCAGGAACAGGAGTGGCTGCACCTGTGCGTAGTGAGGTAATCACTGCGCACAGGTTAAATCTGCCATCCCCACCCACATCAGGAGCTTCGGTCATGACTGGTTTACATCTGCTCATTTGGCGTTACCATCTTGCCAAACCCTCGTGGAATAAATGTGGACTGTTTTAACATCATCTCCCTGTGTCTCTGTGCTGGAGGGCCCCAAGGAAAGCCACTTCGGTGGCCTGTGGCAGGTGTGTTTGCCACAGTGGCGCCCAACGTGGGGCTCCTCCGGCACGGCAAAGAGGCACAGGAGGGCCAGCCAGGAAGCACACTGGAGGAGGGGCGGCTGAGGTGTTCCCGACAGGGCTTCGGGTGGATCCTCCGGGCCAAAAATGGGGGGCTGAAGATGACCAGGGAGGGGAAGGAGGCAATCCTCAGCTGGGATGCTGAGGAGCTGCACCTGGCCGAGAAGGCAGGTCAGCGACGGGCGGTGCACGAGAGGTGGTCGCGCCGTGAGCTGGACTTGGCCGGGAAGGCGGGTCAGCCACGGGCGGCGCACGAGCGGTGGCCGCGCCGTTTTGCTTCCTTTCTCGTCCGTTTTGGTTGTTTTTAGTTCTTTGTTTTGGCCTGGTTGGTTTGCCCGGAGCCCATGAGGGGATAAGCCTGCAGCCGCCTGCCAGCAGAGCCGACTGGCGGCCACCACAGCCACGAGGGTTCCTGGTCCCCAGCACCACAAGGCCAGTCCACCAGCCCACCAGCCCAGCCACCCCACCACAGCCCCTGGAACAGCCCAAGCCGGTGACGCCCCCACCAGCCAGCAGAGCAGCCCAGGACTTCCCGTGCTCCAGGAGGGAGGAGGAAGAAGGGCTGCCTTGTCATCTGAAGGAGGGTCGCCGCATGTACTGGACTGTTCCGGGGCCCCCCACCCTGACTTTATTTTTTTAGCATGTTTTTGTTTTTGTTTGTTGTCTTTTGCTTTGGGAGTGTGGGGGTGGGGGTGGGGGTGGGGGGGGGGGGGTAGGCTTCGGCCAGTGATTCTCCCTGGCCTCAGTTTGGCGTTGGGGGTATGTGGTGTGGGGATGGCTGGTTTAAGCAGCCACACCTGCCCTGGGTCAAGCTAATTAGACCTGGCCAATTGGATAATGGGTTAAGAATTAGATAATTGGCCAGGCTAATTGGACCCAGGAACAGGAGTGGCTGCACCTGTGCGTAGTGAGGTAATCACTGCGCACAGGTTAAATCTGCCATCCCCACCCACATCAGGAGCTTCGGTCATGACTGGTTTACATCTGCTCATTTGGCGTTACCATCTTGCCAAACCCTCGTGGAATAAATGTGGACTGTTTTAACATCTTCTCCCTGTGTCTCTGTGCTGGAGGGCCCCAAAGAAAGCCACTTTGGTGGCCTGTGGCAAGCGTGTTTGTCACAGTCAGATTCACGAAGTGTTCTTAAACCGCAGAATTGTTTGCACATATGTTCTTAAAATGATGAATCCCACTGTCCTCGTAAATGGAAAGCGCGTGCCAGTTGTTCCTAATTAGCATAGGTAAACGCCCCGCCAATCCTCATAAAAGGGCATGAGACTGCAGGGCCGTGTGCACACACACAAATCGAAAAGAAAAGTTGAGAGCGAATGTCTATAATGCCCAAACGAAAATCTAAAGACGATGGAGCACTGGACTCCAAACATAAGAAAAACGTCAGTAGTTCTGAAGTGGAGATATTGCTGCAGGTGCTTAGTTTGTATTCAAAATTTAAACATTTGCTTTTGTAGTATAGACCAAACATTGCATAATTGAAACCCCCAAAAGTAAAAGGTCACTACAATGGTTTGATTTTTATCATTTATTTACAGATGAACTCCCGCTGAGGCAAACACCCTCTGAGACAAAAACTGGCACCTTAATGCTTTGTAAAATAATGAAAATAATTATTAAAAAATATTATAAATGATAAAAATATAATTGTAATTTAAATCCTATAATATTATTATTTGCTCTTGAGTGTGCATAGATTCTGTTCTTACCTAAGAAAAAATCCCAAATAAGAAAACATTGGTGAATGTCAGAATCTTTGTGAAAACGGCGTTAAGTGGGTTTTAAGAAGAAAATTCTTCTTAAGAACGGTTGGTGAATGAGGCCCAATGTTTGTGATCTAAATATTACTCAATCCATTGGAGTAAAAAAAACTGAAACACATGGTTCATATAAGAGTTTTTCAAACAGTGAAAAAATGACGTTTAAAATTTGTTTTTGCACTTTTTCCTTGTTTGGACATAAGACTATAGTCTTATGTATCGTTTTGTTTAAAAAAACATATTGTTCTTCATGGATATTGTTTTAAAAAAATCGATTCCTTTATTTCACCATTATTGAGACAAAAACATTATTTTCCGCTGAAAAACATTGTATATCACAAATATAATTAAACACATTTGTATTCCTTTATTGCAACATAAACATGATTTCCTATCCATCTGAATAAGAAATCAAACATTTAAAACATTTCATAATTTTTCACTTTTTGGACATAAGACTATTGTCTTATGTATTTTATTCTTTAGCACTGAAACGAATTTTTGCCAGAAAGTTTTTTTAAAAAATGTGCCATCTCCGATTTAAGCATGTTTGTGAAATAAACAACATTTGCTATCCATCTGAATAAAAAACAACCTTTACATTTTTTTCTCATTTTTTACTTTTTGTACATAAGACTATAGTCTTATGTATTTTCTTCTTTTCCTGTGAAACACATTTTGTGCCATAAAATTTTTTAAAAATCTGTGTCACCTCTTATTTTACCATGATTGTTATATAAACAATATTTCTTATCCATCTGAATAAGAAAACAAACATTAAAAACATTTCATCATTTTCACTTTTTAGACATAAGACTATAGTCTTATGTATGTTCCTGTTTTCCACTGAAAAACATTTTATATCACAAATGTAATTAAACACATTTGTATTCCTTGATTTCACCTTTATTGCAACATAAACATGATTTCCTATCCATCTGAATAAGAAATCAAACATTTAAAACATTTAAGCATTTTTCACTTTTTGGATATAATGCTGTATAGTTTTATGTATTTTCTTTTGCATTGAAACACATTTTTGCCAATTAGTGTTTAAAAAACATGTGCTGTCCTATTTAAACATGGTTGTGAAATACACAACATTTGCCATCGATCAGAATAAAAAAAACAACCTTTAAAATTTTTTTCTCATTTTTTACTTTTTGCACATAGGACTATAATTTTATCTATGTTCCTGTTTTCCACTGAAAAACATTTTATATCGCAAATGTAATTAAATACATTTGTATTCCTTGATTTCACCTTTATTGCAACATAAACATGATTTCCCATCCATCTGAATAAGAAATTAAACATTTAAAACATTTCATCATTTTTCACTTTTTGCGCATAAGGCTATAGTCTTATGTATTTTATTCTTTTCTTCTGAAACACATATTTCAACATAAATTTTTTTTAAATATGTGTTGCCTCTTATTTTACCATGATTGTTCTATAAACAATATTTCCTATCCATCTGAATAAGACAACAAACATTAAAAACATTTCATCATTTTTCACTTTTTAGACATAAGACTATAATCTTATGTATGTTCCAATTTTCCACTTAAAAACAATTTGTATCACAAATGTAATTAAACACATTTGTATTCCTTGATTTCACCTTTCTTGCAACATAAACATGATTTCCTATCCATCTGAATAAGAAGTCAAACATTTGAAACATTTCATCATTTTTCACTTTTTGGACATAAGACTATATAGTCTTATGTTTTTTCTTCTTTTGCATTAAAACACATTCTTGCCAGATTGTTTTTAAAAAAAAAACGTGCCATCTTTTATTTAAACACGATTGTGAAATAAACAACATTTGCCATCCATCTGAATAAAAAACCAACCTTTAAAATGTTTTTCTCATTTTTTACTTTTTGCACATAGGACTATAATTTTATGTATGTTCCTGTTTTCCTCTAAAAAACATTTTATATCATAACTATAATTAAACACATTTGTATTCCTTGATTTCACATTTACTGCAACAGAAACATGATTTCCTATCCATCTGAATAAGAAAACAAACATTTAAAATATTTCATCATTTTTCACTTTTTGGACATAAGACTATAGACTTATGTATTTTCTTCTTTTGCTAGAAAGTTTTTTAAAAACATGTTCCATCTCCTATTTAAACATAGCTGGGAAATAAACAACATTTTCTATCCATCCTGAATAAAAAAAAAAACTTTTAAAAGTTTTTCTCATTATTTACTTTTATGTATTTTCTTCTTTTCCTCTGAAACACATTTTTCGCCATAAAGTTTTGAAAAATTGTCAGCTCTTATTTTACCATGGTTGTGATGTAAACATTATCTCATTCAGAATGTAAGGGGTGAGGTGATAATCTCATTCAGAATGTAAGGGGTGAGGTGATAATCTCATTCAGAATGTAAGGGGTGAGGTGATAATCTCATTCAGAATGTAAGGGGTTAAGGTGATAATCTCTGGAACCTCTGGAAGAGCTGGTAATGAAAGTTTAAGATGGCCGCAGACCCAGAGAAAGAGAGATTGGGAAACAGCAGAGAGTATCACACAAGAGGGCCCCAAATAGCACAATCCTTATCACCACATTCCTGAAACAGCCCGCCATTTTCCCAAACATGGCCCTCTCACTTCACACATATCTACATTTTACTACCTAATGTGGACATTCTCTCTGGTGTCAGATGATATGGTGTTTTTAGCACATTTTTGCTCCCAGGGAACACTGAGTTCAAGGAGGAGGAGTCAAGGGCTGTTCTTCACAGGGGTCACAAAGCCCACCCAATATTTAATCTCACAATCCTCCTAAATGTCACGAAAACAGGAATCTGGATGGCTCTGCACGTAGCACAGACCAGATATTTAGCCCCTCCCCTTTTTAACAGATACTTTTCATAGCCCCGATATACTATTCCTAAAAAAAGAAAATATTCATTTTACCATTCTGTACACTGCAACAAATATAATCCATAAATGTTAAATTACTGAAGTGAAAAATGAGTGGGGTATTTTTTCCCCCACAGGCTAATTACTCACTCATTCTCTTCTTTCCCATCATATAAACACTCTTTGTGTTGCTTGTTTGTCAGAAACTCCAGTGAGTCTAAACAATTGAATCATTTTGAATATCTTGCTGTAAATTACACAGCACAGGCAGTTCTGGGATCATTTGGGAAATGCACCAAATTATTTTGCAATGTCAACAACTTCATCGAGCAATACTTCAGCTGGAAAGCATTTGCATTCTCCTGCAACCTCTTTAAAAGTTGATTCCAATGCTATGCTGTAATAATTTCTATCTGAGGTTGCAATATTTTCCTGGTGAAGTGAATCTATATTCCAATATGCACAGATCTGTGATTCAGTGTTTTATCATTATGTTAACAGGTTGAAAAGCGCAGTGAAAAATCTCTCTTTTTGAAACATGAATCTTTAACATAGACAACATGGATTTTCTCTAAGAACAAGAAAGTACAACACAGTCACTGTGGTAATAATATTTACCATCTATGCATATCTGTGCAGTGTATAGTGTATAGTGTGTGCTGTGCAGTGTATGGTTTATAGTGTGTGTAGGGTGCTGTACAGTGAATGGTGTATATTGTGTGTAGTGTGCTGTAAAGTGTATAGTGTGTATAGCGTGCTGTACAGTGTATGGTGCATAGTCTATATTGTTTACAATTGTTTACAGCGTATACTGCATACTGAATTAGAATTAAACATCGGATAGAACATGACTCACTGCTCCATGACATTCTACATATCAAGTGCAGCAATTGTCTGTGCTGACACTTTAGGAGGAAAATCCCAGCTGGAAATATATCCTTTAAAATTCAGAAGCAGTTTTTGTGTCCTGAAGGCCAATCCTAGGCCAGCTGCACACGGTCCAGCTGCAGAAGAGCCAGCTGCAGGGAATCCAGCTGCAGAGGAGCCAGCTGCAGGGAATCCAGCTGCAGAGGAGCCAGCTGCAGAAGAGCCAGCTGCAGAGGATCCAGCTGCAGAGGAGCCAGCTGCAGGGGATCCAGCTGAAGGGGATCCAGCTGCAGAGGAGCCAGCTGCAGGGAATCCAGCTGCAGAAGAGCCAGCTGCAGAGGATCCAGCTGCAGGGGAGCCAGCTGCAGGGGATCCAACTGCAGAGGATCCAGCTGCAGAATATACAGCTGCAGAGGAGTCAGCTGCAGGGGATCCAGCTGCAGGGAATCCAGCTGCAGAGGATCCAGCTGCAGAGAAGCCAGGCATTATTCTCCTCAGGACTAAAGACGATCTGTGGTGTGACTGCAGGACTGCTCTCTGTCTCAGTGTTTTTCCTTACTAACCCCTGGAGGCCCACAGGCTCCTTCCCATCAGTAAAAACATCAAAGTGTCATTATCAGTGGCCCACTGGGGGACTATGGAAACCATGACAACACGGACTCTGGAATTTGAAGGCAAGTCGGAAAGTTAGTGGCCTTTCTCTCCCCTCCTCAAAGACATGCTTCACAAGAGTAGTTATTGATAAGTAGATCCTTCCCATACCTGCCTGTAACTGTCACAAAGCATTCTTAGACCATGAGTATTTCATTTAAGAGAATTCCCAGACACATCTGTCAGCTGATCGTTGTCTAAAATAGCCTCCTTGCATGGGAGGAGGGGGGGGGGGGGTGGAGTTGGGGGTTCCTTGATTTGAAAAACACAGGAGGAGTATTTTTATCAGACACACATAATAGTGAAACATATCTGATAATGGAATAAATTCATTTATCGTGCAAAAATAAATTTTAATCCAATTAAAGGGCATTAGTTCTTGCATTTCCTTGAATATGGAAGAGAGTGTATGGGACACAGGACAGCCCACCATCCCTCGGCCGACCCCCCCCACCCCCACCCCCTTCTCCCACCACCCCCTTCTCCCACCACCCCCTAGTGAGAGAAATATAAGCTCAACCGCAAAAAGACACAGCGGGGGAAATAAAACAGAGCAAATGAAAAAACAGGCTCCTGTCTGATTGTCTGGGGTTTCAGAGAGCAGAGCCAAGTGCACAGTCCTTCAGCTTCCCTAACCCTAACCCTAACCCTAACCCTAACCCTAACCCTAACCCTAACCCTAACCCTAACCCTAACCCTAACCCTAACCCTAACCCTAACCCTAACCCTAACTGTACTACCCTAACCCTAACCCTAACCCTAACCCTAACCCTAACCCTAACCCTAACCCTAACCAACCTCCTACCCTAACCCCTAACCCTCACCCTAACCCTAACCCCTAACCCTAACCCTAACCCTAACCTCCTAACCAACCCTAACCCTAACCCTAACCCTAACCCTAACCCTAACCCTAACCCTAACCCTAACCCTAACCCTAACCCTAACCCTAACCCTAACCCTAACCCTAACCCTAACCCTAACCCTAACCCTAACCCTAACCCTAACCCTAACCCTAACCCTAACCCTAACCCAAGGCCTAACACTAACCCTAACCCTTACACAAGCCCTAAGCCTAACCCGAACCCTTACCCTAGCTCTAACCCTAACCCTAACCCTAACCCTAACCCTAACCCTAACTACTAACCCTAACCCTAACCCTAACCCTAACCCTAACCCTAACCCTAACCCTAACCCTAACCCTAACCCTAACCCTAACCCTAACCCTAACCCTAACCCTAACCCTAACCCTAACCCTAACCCTAACCCTAACCCTAACCCTAACCCTAACCCTAACCCTAACCCTAACCCTAACCCTAACCCTAACCCTAACCCTAACCCTAACCCTAACCCTAACCCTAACCCTAACCCTAACCCTAACCTAACCCTAACCCTAACCCTAACCCTAACCCTAACCCTAACCCTAACCCTAACCCTAACCCTAACCCTAACCCTAACCCTAACCCTAGCCCTAACCCTAACCCTAGCCCTAGCCCTAGCCCTAGCCCTAGCCCTAGCCCTAGCCCTAGCCCTAGCCCTAGCCCTAGCCCTAGCCCTAGCCCTAGCCCTACTAACCATAACCCTAAACCTAGCCCTAACCCTAACCTTAGCCCTAGCCCTAGCCCTTACCCTAATTAAAGCCCTAGCCCTAACCCTAGCCCTAACCCTAGCCCTTACTGTAATCCTAACCCTAACTCTCTCCCTCACACTAGCCCTAGCCCGAGCCGTAACCCTAACCTTAGCCCTAACCCTAACCCAAGCCCTAGACCTACCCCTAGCCATAACCCAAGCCCTAACCATAGCCTTAACCATAACCCTAAACCTAGCAGTAACCCTAGCCCATACTGTAACCCTAACCTTAACCTTAACCCTAAACCTAGCCCTAGCCCTAGCCATACCCCTAACCCTAGCCCTAATCCTAACTCTAACCCTCACTCTAGCCCTAGCGTTAGCCCTAACACTAACCCTAACCTTAGCCCTAACCCTAAACCTAGCCCTAGCCCTAGCCTTAACCCTAGCCCTAATCATAACTCTAACCTTCACCCTAGCCCTAACCTTAGCCCTAACCCGAACCCTAACCTTAGCCCTAACCCTAACGCTAACCCTAGCACTAACCCTAGCCCTAACCCAGCCCAAGCCCTACCCTAACTACCTTACCTACTTTACCAACCCTAACCTCACTAAACCTAGCCCTAGCCCGAACCTAACCTACCCAGCCTAACCCTACCCTAGCCCTAACCTACTCTAGCCTTAACCCTAACCTTAACGCTAACCTTAACACTAACCGAAACCCTAGCACTAAACCTAACCCTAACCCTAGCCCTAACCCTAACCTAACCTAACCTAACCTAAACTAGCCTACCCTACCATACCCTAACCTAACCCTAATCCTAACCTAACCCTCACCTAGCCCTACGTAGCCTAACCTAACCCTAACCTAGCCCTACCCTAACCTAGCCCTAGCCCTAGCCTAACCCTAGCCTACATAACCTAACCTTCACCCTAGCCCTAACTAGCCCTACGACCCTACCTTAGCCCTAACCTAACCTAACCTCAAACCTAGCCCTAGACTACCAGCCCTAGCCTAACTACCTTACCCTAATTAAAACCCTACCCAACCTACCCTAGCCCTAGCCGAACACTAATCCTAAACCTAGCCCTACCCTAGCCCTAACCTACACCTTAACCCTAACCTAAGCTACCTAACACTAACCGAACCTAGCCTAACCTAACCCTACCTAGCCCTACCCTAACCCTAGCCTCATACCCTATAACCTAACCCCTAGCCAGCTAACCCTACCCTAACCCTAACCTAACCTAACCCTACCAACCCTAGCCCTAGCCCTAACCCTAACCTACTACCTACCCTAACCCTAACCCTAACCCTAACCCTAACCCTAGCCCTACCCTACAACCTAACCCTACCCTAGCCTAACCCTAACCTTAGCCTAGCCCTAGCCCTACCCTAATCCTAACAGCCCTAGCCCTACCTACCCCTACCCTAGCCTTAACATATCCTAACCTACCTAACCCTAGCCTTACTTAACCCTAGACCTCCTACCCTAACCCTAACCTAGCCTTATCCTAGCCCTACCCTACCATAGCCTACCTAACCCTAGCCTAACCTACTAACCCTAAACCTAGCCCTAACCCTAGCCTACCGTAATCCTAACCCTAACCCTACCCTAACCTAGCCCTAGCCTAACCCTACCTAAACCTAACCTCCCTAACACTAGCCCTAGACCAGCCTACCCTAACCAGCCCTAACACCTAAGCCCTAACCCTAAACCCTAAGCCCTACCAGCCTAACCTAAACTACCCTAACCCTAACCCTAACCTTAACCCTACACCTAGCCTACACCTAGCCCATACCCTAACCCTAGCCCTAACCCTAACCTAACCCTAACCTAGCCCTACTACCCTAACCACTAACCCTAACCTAACCTAGCCCTACCCTAACCACCTAGCCCTAGCCCTAGCCCTAACCCTAACCTTAACCTTTGCCCTAACCCTAACCCTAACTTTAGCCTTAATCCTAGCCTTCCCCTAGCCATAGCCCTAGCCCTAACCCTAGCCTTAACCATAACCATAACCCTAAACCTAGCCCTAACCCTAGCCCTTACCGTAATCCTAACCCTAACCCTAACCCTAGCCCTAGCCTTAACCCTAGCCCTAACCCTAACTCTCTCCCTCACACTAGCCCTAGCCCGAGCCGTAACCCTAACCTTAGCCCTAACCCTAACCCTAGCCCTAGCACTAACCCTAACCCTAGCCCTAGACCTAACCCTAACCGTAACCCTAACCTTAGCCCTAACCCTAACCCTAGCCCTAGCACTAACCCTAACCCTAGCCCTAGACCTAACCCTAACCCTAACCCTAATCCTAACCCTAGCCCTAGCCCTAGCCCTAGCCCTAACCCTAACCCTAACCCTGGGAAATAACCCTGATCCTAACCCTAACCCTAACCCTAGCCCTAGCCCTAGCCCTAACCCTAACCCTAACCCTAGCCTTAACTATAACTCTAACCCTGGGAAATAACCCTGATCCTAACCCTAACCCTAACCCTAGCCCTAGCCCTAGCCTTAACCCTATCCCTACCCCTAACTCTATCCCTCACCCTAGCCCTAGCCCTAGCCCTAACCCTAACCTTAACCTTAGCCCTAACCCTAACCCTAACCCTGACCCTAGCACTAACCCTAACCCTAGCCCTAGCCCTAGCCCTAGCCCTAACCCTAACACTAGCCCTAGCCCTAGCCCTAACCCTAACCCTAACCCTAACCTGAACACTTCCTTCGGCCCCCAGCCAGCCCTAAACCCGGCTGCAATCAGCAACAACACAACCTCACAGCTGCTGCTGCGATGAGGAAAATGCAAAGGACTGAAACACACACACACACACACACAAAACATACACACGCATACTCTCACTAAGACACACACACACTCGCATATGCACACACAAACACGCATATACACACACGCACACACTCACACACACACACACGCAGACACACACGCTCACTATCACAGACAAACTCTCACACACACAAAAACACACACACACACACACAAAACACACACACATACTCTCACTAAGACACACACACACTCACACTCACACATGCACACACACACACACACGCACACACACTTTCTCACACACTCACTCACTCACACACACACACTCACACACACACAGTCACTCACTCAAAAACACGCAACGCATACACACACACACTTTCTCACACACTCACTCACTCACACACACGCAGTCACACACACAAACACAAACTCAGACACAGAAACACACACAAGTATGTGAGGATGGGAGAGATGTGGGATGGATTAGGGTTAGAGTTAAATCCTTTTCTTTGGGAGGGGGATAAAGGCAGTATTGTTGACTGTTAGAAGAATTTGTGAGGAAAATGATCCAATAAGCAAGCCGCTCCACTAAAGAGGAGAGACAGCAAGATCGAGGGAGAGAGAGAGAGTGAGAGGAAGAGAGAGAAAGGGGGAGAGAGAGCAAGGGAGAAAGAGGGTGGAGAGAGGGTAAGGGGAGGAAAAGAAGTGAGAGAGAAAATTTAAGGAGAAAGAGAGAGAGAGGAGAGGTGGGAGGGAGGGGGAGGAAAACAAGTGACAGAGAAAACCTAAGGGAGAGAGAACGTTTGTGACTTCATTAAAGGGCAGGTACCAGCTGCAGGTAAGAATCACAGCAGAACTTTAACTTCTTTACTCTGTGAGCTGTTCTCTGGGTTACTGAGGAAACACAGCAGAACTTTAGCTTCTTTACTCTGTGAGCTGTTCTCTGGGTTACTGAGGAAACACAGCGGAACTTTAGCTTCTTTACTCTGTGAGCTGTTCTCTGGTTTACTGAGGAAACACCGTAGAACTTTAGCTTATTTACTCTGTGAGCTGTTCTCTGGGTTACTAAGGAAACACAGCAGAACTTTACGTTCTTTACTCTGTGAGCTGTTCTCTGGGTTACTGAGGAAACACAGCATAACTTTAGCTTATTTACTCTGTGAGCTGTTCTCTGGGTTACTGAGGAAACACAGCAGAACTTTAACTTCTTTACTCTGTGAGCTGTTCTCTGGGTTACTGAGGAAACACAGCAGAACTTTACGTTCTTTACTCTGTGAGCTGATCTCTGGGTTACTGAGGAAACACAGCATAACTTTAGCTTATTTACTCTGTGAGCTGTTCTCTGGGTTACTGAGGAAACACAGCAGAACTTTAACTTCTTTACTCTGTGAGCTGTTCTCTGGGTTACTGAGGAAACACAGCAGAACTTTAGCTTCTTTACTCTGTGAGCTGTTCTCTGGGTTACTGAGGAAACACAGCAGAACTTTAGCTTTTTTACTCTGTGAGCTGTTCTCTGGGTTACTAAGGAAACACAGCAGAACTTTAGGTTCTTTACTCTGTGAGCTGTTATCTGGGTTACTAAGGAAACACAGGAGAACTTTAGCTTCTTTACTCTGTGAGCTGTTCTCTGGGTTACTGAGGAAACACAGCAGAACTTTAGCTTCTTTACTCTGTGAGCTGTTCTCTGGGTTACTGAGGAAACACATTAGAACTTTAGCTTCTTTACTCTGTGAGCTGTTCTCTGGGTTACTGAGGAAACACAGCAGAACTTTAGCTTCTTTACTCTGTGAGCTGTTCTCTGGGTTACTGAGGGCTGAATTCAGAGCATTTCTATAGAAACCTGCTTCTCTCACTCCGTTCCTCTGGCAGTTATTTGTATTTGGTTTTGCAAAAGTGCTTTTCCTGTTTTAAAGAATAACATAGACAAAGCTGTAGATTGTTTTTTTTTCAGGGCCAGGTGAATGACATTATTTCTTTTCCATGATCAAGCTTTCGCACTGTTCTGTTTAACTACAACCTTGTTACATAAGGCAAAACCATGTTTAAAAAGTCCTGACTTACAAAAGCAGTGGCATACTTTGCATCCAGACTACCCTTACCAGTGTCCCATGGATCCTGTTCAAGTGGAATTTCAGTTAAAAAAAGTTAAAGGAATGTGCAGTTTCTGATTGTGGGAAAACTCAACTTTCATACTTTTCATACCTTTCCCCGGTTCAGCTCCGCAGCTCATGTGGCTTCTCTGGTTTATCTCAGCTACTGAATCAGGTCACCTGAACTGACTTCATCCAAACTATCTAAAGGCTGTAACATTTTACTGTAATGCTCAGTAGAAATGGTACAAATATGGCAAAAACTGTAATGTTCAGATAATTACACATCACAACATTAAATTACCAAAAATCCCCCCAGAGTTTGTGTTATATAAAAACGGACACTGGCAAGAACACAAACATAAAAGTGGCCCTGTATCAGCACTGTCCAGAAAAGCAAGATTCAACGATCAGGGCAAAGTGGGGCAAAGCAGATCCCTAGCTCAGGCCATGGTGAAGGCATCTGTCATAATCATCATCATCATCAGTGTGAGTGTGAAGTGGGGCGAAGCAGAGCCCAAGCCCAGGCCATGGTGAGCGCATCTGTCATCATCATCATCAGTGCGAGAGGAAGAAAAAGGATTTGCGGACACAATAAAAAAGTGACCCTCCATTAAAGACATTGGGAGAAACAGAGCAGGGAACAGCCAGCAGTGCAGTGTATGATGGGTAGGGGACTGGGCTTGTAACTCAAAGGTTTGCAGCTTCGATTTCCAAGTAGAACACTGTTGTTGTTGTTGTAGCCGCGAGGAAGGTCCATAACCTGGCTTGATTCAGTCAAAATGGGTACTATGTTTAAAAAATACTAAAGTTGTGTAATTTGCTCTGGATAGGATTGCCTGCTAAATGCAATGTAATGTAGTACAGTAACCTAATTTATTGATTGCAGATTTGAGCGGTGGGGTTCGAGCTTGAACACAGATGCATTTGCAGAGAGTTGGCCATTCCAAATTAGGGTGGGAATCGGATAAGCTCAGCCCAACGTCGGATGCCAAATTTATTTAAAAAATAAAAAATAGGAAGCAAGCTTTGCAAAGTTTGTCTCATGACTCATAAAGTATCTTCCAAAGTGATCTCGAAGGAAGGGTCAGTTCTTTCCCATGATAATGATGTGAGGATAAAATGGTCAGCATTGTTGGGCTGAATCGCCTGTTCCCGTCATTATGCTATGCTATGCTATGCTATGCTATGCTATGCTATGTTATGATGTGGCCTACAGCTAACACAACACTCAGCCACTTAGGAATGAGTCCCATCTATAAATTCAATAATTTCTGCCATTATCTGTGGAGATGAGTTTCTAAACCCAAGACCAGCACATTCTAAAAAAAGACACAACTATTTATTCACTTATTGCAGCAGGGGAACAGAATACGCAAACATCAGCAAAATGCCTTCTTCTGAATGGCTCACATACTGACGGCATTTTGCCGATATATTGCGTATTCTGTTTCCCTGCTGCTGTAAGTGAAGAAACAGTCGCCCATTTGTTGTGTGAACCATTTCTTTTGGATTACTGTAATTATTGGTTTAACATGCCACTCTTATTAAGCAGTTGAGTGTGATGGTATCAGTTTTCTATTGATTATACGCACATAGTTAATGGATTCCAAAAAAATGTAATTATTCTATTATATAAAAATAACATTTGATGTTTAAGTAGGGTTTCAAACATAGCCGACTGTTACCTTCTCTAAGCTCAAACTTTTACACATCTGACGCAATGCTCCAGTCACACAACACGAGGGCCCACAGGCCAAGAAATGGCAGAAGTGTCACCCAAACATGTTAGCGCTACGGCCGCTAGCTTTAAAACTACAGAGCAAAGGAGACAGAAGCAGTTGACATTATGGCCTTTAGCAGACGCTCTCATCCACAGTGACTAGCACAGCCTATATTGTGTGTTACATTGCGACATATAGTGTGCATTACATAGCAGTACAATACACACCCCTATACATGTAATGCACACTTCCTGTATTTTTAGCAATGGAGTTCAGTGAGAATTCTGTCATTAATTATTTGATTATCTCAATAATTTATTGAATCTGACATTTTAAAAAGTATAGAACTGGGACATGCTCTGTGATCCTATACATGAGTGAACCAGAGTTAGTTCATACACTTTTGAAAACTGAGGCACAAAACAAAAACCAGAACCTGCCCCCCAGAACTGGAGTTATGCTCCCCTGCTCTTGATAAAGTACATTGCGTTAGATATTGTCTGGTTAGATAGTATTTAATTTGGTGTGCACGTATTCTACATACAATGTCTAACGCAATGTGCTCTGACTATTTAGACAGTATCTAATTTGGTGTATGTACACTCTAAATACATCATCTAATGTACTGTATATGCACTGCTTACATTAAACAAAACGGCTCCTTTCCCAGATCATCAGCTTAGTAATCACAGAGCCCGACCTTCTTATCGCTATGACGATTGAGCTGTCACTCGGCCAGCAAGGCAGGGCCAAACATCTGTATATCATCTCTCTCCAGCTGACCACAATTCAGGCTTTGTGTAAAACCCAGCAGGCCCCTGAACGCGCTCCTTCTGTTCCCATGACAATGCTCATTAACACATGCATGTGTGGGGGTGCAGGGCCCCCAGCAGGTTACAGCACTAGACCCTCAGAATTCCATTCCATGAGGAACAATAAAGTGCCAAAATGAAATATGTGCTTGCCATTAATCAATTTGGCGCTAACATTTCAATCAACTCATGAACTCCATATCTTCGAGTATTTAAAATATTTAACAATTGACAGTACACTATTATAATCATTTGGAGCCAATGGCTTTTGAGTGAATTGAAATTTTCATCTGAATTGACTTTGGCATTGAAATTAACACTGATCTGTTTATGTTCAACTCCTTTTGCAACCAAAGGGTGTCAACTGAGAGAGCCTTTATAAAAATATTCATATAACTGGGTCATGGTGCATCACCTGAAAACCAAACAGCTTTTGGCTTCATGCATTTAAATAAAAAAAGTAATAACTACAGACGTAGGCGCATTGGGCCTCATTCACAAAACGTGTACGATCACAATTTAAGAGAGGTTTTGTGAATGAGGCCCATTGTCTCTGAATCAGGAAGCACTAGCAGACCCAGTGGGGGGTCAGCTCTCAAACCATCAGCATTAAAACGTCTTCTTCATGACTGGGAACAGATGTGCGATTGTGAGATTGAAAATATAGTTTGCTCTGCGGTTGTATTTATGCACATCCTGTAAATGACAGTCCTGTAAACCAAGAGAAAGCTCTAATGCTTTCAGCTGCTCACACTGTACCTCAGTCACATGATTAGTCTCCATGTGATTAAAGCTTTCAGGCCCTCACACTGTACCCCGGTCACATGATTAATCTCCATGTGATCATGTGATCCAGGTGCTGGCTGCTCTTTGCACTGCATGGGGAACAGGTTGCTGTTCCACTTGTTTTGACCTTTGATTACTAACATCTAAGTTAAGCTCTGCAAATGGTTCTTTGTCAATACCTCTTCAGGGAAAAAGGTTCTGGTCACATGACTGGAAATCCTCTCATTCTTGGTCCACACTGATCAGAACTCAATGGTCATTCCTAAAACTCTATCCGAATTCCCAAAACTCTATCCGCATCCCCAAAACTATATGCATTCCCAAAATACTATCTGCATTCCCAAAACACTATCCACACTCCCAAAACACTATCCCATTCCCAAAACTCTATCCACATTCCCACAACTATCTGCATTCCCAAAATACTATCCCCATTCCCAAAACTATCTGCATTCCCAAAACACTATCCCCATTCCCAAAACTATTTGCATTCCCAAAACACTATCCCCATTCCCAAACTCTCATTGTTGCTATTACTCAAACCAAATGTTTTCCTTTCCTTGCTTCCTTCCATTGGCCGTTTTCCCTGCTAGTCTAAGCTGGGCTCACTGGACCTCCTGGCACAATGGTGGCTTTATCCAGAACACCGCTGAGTCAGAGCTGCGGCATGCACTCAGTCCTGCAGCAAACCAATGCACACAGTCCTGCAGCAAACCAATGCACTCAGTCCTGCAGCAAACCAATGCACTCAGTCCTGCAGCAAACCAATGCACTCAGTCCTGCAGCAAACCAATGCACTCAGTCCTGTAGCAAACCAATGCACTCAGTCCTGTAGCAAACTCTATCCGCATCCCCAAAACTATATGCATTCCCAAAATACTATCTGCATTCCCAAAACACTATCCACACTCCCAAAACACTATCCCATTCCCAAAACTCTATCCACATTCCCACAACTATCTGCATTCCCAAAATACTATCCCCATTCCCAAAACTATCTGCATTCCCAAAACACTATCCCCATTCCCAAAACTATTTGCATTCCCAAAACACTATCCCCATTCCCAAACTCTCATTGTTGCTATTACTCAAACCAAATGTTTTCCTTTCCTTGCTTCCTTCCATTGGCCGTTTTCCCTGCTAGTCTAAGCTGGGCTCACTGGACCTCCTGGCACAATGGTGGCTTTATCCAGAACACCGCTGAGTCAGAGCTGCGGCATGCACTCAGTCCTGCAGCAAACCAATGCACACAGTCCTGCAGCAAACCAATGCACTCAGTCCTGCAGCAAACCAATGCACTCAGTCCTGCAGCAAACCAATGCACTCAGTCCTGCAGCAAACCAATGCACTCAGTCCTGTAGCAAACCAATGCACTCAGTCCTGTAGCAAACAAATGCACTCAGTCCTGTAGCAAACCAATGCACTCAGTCCTGCAGCAAATTTAGGTTATATATTTAAAAAATATTGGGAAATATGGGTTTAGATAAAGAATAAGTTTGTTTTATCTTCCTAAAGACCTCTACTAAAAACTTGCATTGCATTTTCTCTCTCTCTCTCTCTCTCTTTCTCTCTCTTTCAGGAACATGAAGGCTGGTTTTGGATACTCCCCTCTGCTGGTGCTCCTGTTGCTGGGGGCTGTCTGTGGCCAGAGGCCGAGGCCCAGACCAGGCCGCCCCCCCAGCACCAGAAAGCCCCCCGTCCCGCAGCCTGAACCGAAGGAGCCCACAGACTTCCCTCCGCCCATCCTGGGACCACCGTCAGTCTTCCCTGACTGTCCCAGGGAGTGCTTCTGCCCGCCCTCCTTCCCTGAAGCCCTTTACTGTGAGAACCGCAACCTGCGCAAGGTCCCCACCATCCCAGCTCGCACCCAGTACCTCTACATACAGAACAACTACATTGACGAGATGACGGCCGAGCCATTCCAGAACGCCACCGAGCTCCGATGGGTCAACCTGGACAACAACCGCATTCGCAAGGTGGATCGGCAGGTGTTTGAGAAGATTCCTAATCTCCTCTTCCTCTACCTGGGGAGGAACAACCTGAAGGAGGTGCCCAGTGACCTGCCCAACAGCCTGGAGCAGCTGAGACTAAGCCGAAACCAGATCTCCAAGATCCCAGCAAGCTCCTTCTCCAAGATGGAACACCTGGCATTGCTGGACCTGCACCACAACAAGCTCGGAGACGGCGCCCTGAGCAAAAACATCTTCAAGGACCTGAAGAACCTGGTCCAGCTCAACCTGGCCCACAACAGCCTGAGAAAAATGCCCAGCAACGCTCCTCCGAACATTTTCCAGCTTTTCCTGGACCGGAACAACATTGAGGACATTCCAAAAGATTACTTCCAAAAGTTCCCCAACCTGGCCTTTGTCAGGCTGAATTATAATCAACTGACTGACAAGGGGATACCCAAGAAGGTTTTCAATGTGTCCAGCCTCCTAGACCTGCACCTGGCCCATAATAAACTGAACAATGTGCCAACCTTTAACCACAAACTGGAGCACTTGTACCTCAACAACAACAACATTGATAGTAAGTGTGTGAGATTCTGACTTCAACCCATAGATTAAGAAAACAAAAGTAGAATTTACAAATGCACCCCCTTCCACGCACACACAGTGATGTATCAGAAACTGTTCATGCCAGACACATTTAACAATGTATTTTCTTTCCCAATAATTCACAATCAAAACCTTAATATATAATCATATTGGTCACATCGCCACATATTCTCTTGTTCTTAATCTAAAAATGACTCTAAGAATTAACTTGGAAAGGCCCAGTTACTTAGTGTAGTAAAGATACAATATACACATCTGCCTTTATGCAGTTTTAATGGGTACTGGGTGTATGTAATATTTGGGTATGTTTAATATTAAGACATGTGCATGCAGCTGCCAGGGTACTCTTAATCACCCATAATGCATTGTGAGGAACACCCTGTGCTCTCCTAACAGGCATCAACGGCACCGAGCTGTGCCCGTTCCCAGTGATGTCAACCCTCCTGAACGAGGAAGACCTGCCCAGGCTGAGCTATTTAAGGCTGGACGGAAACCACCTGAGTCCTCCAATCCCAATGGACGTCATCATGTGCTTCAGACGCCTCAAATCCATCGTCATCTAGAGCTTCTCTGGCCATGAGCTCTTACCCAAACCCTCTCCCCCCCTTCCCTCCCCACCCACGCATCCGCTCACCTTACCCAAAACCCCCCTCACCCCTTCCCCCCCACCTGGCTGGGATGAACTGATCATGTCTCAGACTGTCAAACGCGTGATCCCTCCCAAATGAATGGGAAATATCCTCTTTTTGTACAGCTGGACTTTACACTCTCAAGCTAGTGAGACCGCACCCATGACACCAAAGAGGAAACCTAATGTGAAGTTGTGACTGTGGGCCTTGTAGAGTTGCTTCACCATGTCCTCCATGCATGGATATAACTGCAATAACATATTACTTCCTCAGTAAGTCGTGTTTCTAGTAACATACACATAATAATTATTAAAAAGAACGAGTTAAGCCTAAAAATAAAGGTACATTAACTGACCTACTACATGCTTACAGCGTAGTTACGTCACAGTGTGGTTTGAAAATACAAGCAATGCAGTTCAATCAGGAGGGGGTAAAAGAAAGCAGTGCTTCTAAGAGCAAGTCTAATATATTCACTCAGAGGGGCAAAGCAGAACACACGTGACTACCATGTAGTTCAACAGCCCTCAATGTACCCGTGATTTTAAGGTACTGTGTGTAAAAAGTTCATTTTATCTTTATTCGGTATGAATCATATCTGTAAAAATGAAACCTGTTCTGCATCACAATATCACCTGCATCCACAGGCCAGGTGAGTGTGTAACTCCCATGGCCTGGCTTGTTCTGATGTACCTGTCAAAACCACATTTTCATTTATCTTCAAAAGGGAATGTGCATTATCCTGACAAACAAATAAAATAGCTAAAATGTATCATTGCTTTGGTGGGTTTGAAAAGAAAGGCAGAGCACACCCATCCTAAACATCACACAGGTACTGAGGGTGAGAAGGGGCCAATGAGGAGAAAGCCCTTTCCTCCTGGATCTGGACTCACCACTACACACTCTGTCACTCATGAGCTCTTTGACTCCAACTAAACACAAACTGAAAGCACTTTCTACCTCCCAGTCTGTGGTATGTAAAGATTTAAGTTTGTAGGTCCCAGTCAGTGCTTTGTAAAGACTGAAGTTTGTAGGTCCCAGTCTGTGCTTTGTAAAGATTGAAGTTTTTTAGGTCCCAATCAGTGCTTTGTAAAGATTTAACAGTCTGTGGGTCCCAGTCTGTGCTTTGAAAAGATCAAAGTTTGTAGGTCTCGGGCTGTGCTCTGAAGGTCCCAGTGATGTAACTAAGGAGGAATGTTCATCCTTTCACCTAAGTAAGCCAGTTCTGTTTCTTCCTCAGAGGTAAGGAAATGATTGGTTTCTCTTTTCAGAAACAAGGGGGAACTGGATTTAAACCAATCACGAATCAGAGCTGAAATGAAATGCGTGGCGAGGACCAGATAATGTGGCCTTCACTAGTACGACCCTCACTTTAGATCAGTCCACAGCTTCACTCCTGAGCCTTCACTAGTACGACCCTCACTTTAGATCAGTCCACAGCTTCACTCCTGAGCCTTCACTAGTACGACCCTCATTTTAGATTAGTCCACAGCTTCATCCTGAGCCTTCACTAGTACGACCCTCATTTTAGATTAGTCCAAAGCTTCACTCCTGAGCCTTCACTAGTACGACCCTCATTTTAGATTAGTCCACAGCTTCATCCTGAGCCTTCACTAGTACGACCCTCATTTTAGATTAGTCCAAAGCTTCACTCCTGAGCCTTCACTAGTACGACCCTCATTTTAGATCAGTCCACAGCTTCATCCTGAGCCTTCACTAGTACGACCCTCATTTTAGATTAGTCCACCAGCTTCCCTCCCGAGCGTTCACTAGTACGACCCATTTTAGATTAGTCCAACGCTTCCTCCTGAGCCTTCACAGTACGACACTCATTTAATTAGTCCACAGTTCATCTGAGCCTTCACTGACGACCTCATTTTAGGTTGTCCCAGCTTCACTCCTGAGCCTTCACTATCACCCTCTTTTAGATTAGTCCCACGCTTCATCCTGAGCCTTCACTAGTACGCCTCTCATTTAGCATAGTCCAAAGCTCACTCCTGAGCCTTCACTAGTCACACCCTATTTTAGATTAGTCCACAGCTTCGAGCCTCTCACTAGTACGACCCTCACTTTAGATTAGTCCACAGCTTCACTCCTGAGCCTTCACTAGTACGACCCTCATTTTAGATTAGTCCACAGCTTCACTCCTGAGCTCCAGCTACAGTCCTTTTACTCAGGCTAGCTCCCAGACTCACAATTAGCCTTACTGTGCGTGTTAAACACATCAGAGGCAGAACATTATACAACACTTTTAACACACCATATTTCAGAAATCTGAACCGGATTCCTCCTGTTCCAGAGCTGTCAGCAGAGTACAGAATGTTCACCAAAAAAAGCCAGCAGTGGTGCTGGCTGATTTAGAAAAACCGTTGGCAGTCTCTGGGATACATTTGTGCAAAAATGCTGTTTTTGTGCTCTCTCTCTCTCTCTCTCTCTCTCCCTCTCTTCCTCTCTCACTCCCTCCCTCCCCCTCCCCTCTCTGTCCCGCTCTCTTTCTCTGCTGCATGCACACACACACACTTAATGAAGCTTTCTCTGCTGCATACACACACACACACTTAATGAAGTATTAATTGTAGAATCATATCACATGTTCTGAGGGCCCTATTTTCACCCAAACACAGCAATGATGGAGCAGGCACAGGTGAGATGGCGCAATCCTAGACTCACCTGTAAACACAGATGGTACAGTCCTGACTTCAAACAATGACTTTTGGAACCTAATGCATACGTTATCACCACTGTTTCATTAGCATTGCTAGCCTATGTAGGAACAAACGTGGGACGATGTGCAAGCAACTTCCAGATGATAAACTGAGTCCGAAACCTGCCTCAAATAAAATCAATTCTGCAATTCTGAGTACCCTCTCATCCACCCGTTATCTGGCCCAGAATCAGCGCGTGCTGGCAGAAACAGCGCTGACCGCACACAGGGTAGTGCTCCATGTTTCTCTGCCATCTTAACTCTACCAAAACCCGCACAGGTGGCGCTTCCTGAAGCAGGCCGCTGGACAAACCAGCTGAGCGCACTGGAATTCAGCATCGCAGCCGAGCCATAAACACCGAGGAGCTGGAGAGACCAGTCTGTTAAACACTGAGGAGCTGGAGAGACCAGCCTGCTAAACACTGAGGAGCTGGAGAGACCAGTCTGCTAAACACTGAGGAGCTGGAGAGACCAGTCTGTTAAACACTGAGGAGCTGGAGAGACCAGTCTGTTAAACACTGATGAGCTGGAGAGACCAGTCTGTTAAACACTGAGGAGCTGGAGAGACCAGTCTGCTAAACACTGAGGAGCTAGAGAGACCAGTCTGCTAAACACTGAGGAGCTGGAGAGACCAGTCTGCTAAACACCGAGGAGCTGGAGAGACCAGTCTGTTAAACACTGAGGAGCTGGAGAGACCAGTCTGTTAAACACCGAGGAGCTGGAGAGACCAGTCTGTTAAACACTGAGGAGCTGGAGAGACCAGTCTGTTAAACACTGAGGAGCTGGAGAGACCAGTCTGCTAAACACCGAGGAGCTGGAGAGACCAGTCTGTTAAACACCGAGGAGCTGGAGAGACCAGTCTGTTAAACACTGAGGAGCTGGAGAGACCAGTCTGTAAACACGAGGAGCTGGAGAGACCAGTCTGTTAAACACTGAGGAGCTGGAGAGACCAGTCTGTTAAACACTGAGGAGCTGGAGAGACCAGTCTGCTAAACACCGAGGAGCTGGAGAGACCAGTCTGTTAAACACCGAGGAGCTGGAGAGACCAGTCTGTTAAACACTGAGGAGCTGGAGAGACCAGTCTGTTAAACACCGAGGAGCTGGAGAGACCAGTCTGTTAAACACTGAGGAGCTGGAGAGACCAGTCTGTTAAACACTGAGGAGCTGGAGAGACCAGTCTGCTAAACACAGAGGAGCTGGAGAGACCAGTCTGTTCACATGTCTCACTATGACTGGAGGGCAACATCGCCACTGTTAGTACCCTGCCTCCCAAGGCCACTGTAATGCTGTGCTTTTGTATTTGTAAACATAAACCACCTTCAACAGTAAGGCGATTATTATTTTCACAACCGTAATGTTATCACAGCACACAGAAGGTATAGTATTTAATCATTAATCTATTCTCTACATCAGTATTCACTGGCTTTTCAAAGGCAGCACATTCACAACACACACCTAGTCATCCGCCCTCAGGTCAATTTGAGGGTAATTACATGTATAGTGCTCGTGCTAAAAATACAACTCTTCTGTATTTGCAATATGTGGGCGGATACCTGTAGCAACAGGTCAAAATGATGGATTTTCCACCTGCCGAAAAAGTAAACAAAAACATGCAAGCCTTCAGACATATTACCTGACAGCATACTCAAGAGGGAAAGACTGGCTCAGAGTAAACAATGTCTTGCCAGAAATGCTTTTTAAAGGCCATACCATTTATTTTTAAACACAAACATGCTAATCATTATTGCTACAATGGAATTTACTCGTCAACACTAGTAGCGGAAGTATGTCACGTCACATCAGGAAAGGAATTTGTACAGTTTAGTCACAAATAGTGCACAATCTGCTGAACACATAAATGTGATTTGTGATAAATATGAAAGTTTGTTTTATGACACAGCACACATGAAACCCCTTCCAGATGGCAGCTTGTATTCAGATGGAATGCGACAGCAGGATTAAGATATTGGCTTTTGTATCGATTTCTGGAAGGTAGCCGACTGGTAGTGATGAAATATAATATCTGAACATAAACAAAAGCCAAAATACTGACATACACAAATCACACACAGTACACATCTGGAAAAAAAAACAATTCTGACCAATCTTTGTCCCAAAATATTGACATTGGAATAATGAAGTCAGAACAAGTGGCGTCATCACCCCCCCCCCCCCCCCCAAATAACTACACCCACATCTTTGTGGCTGAGGTTGGGCTGTTTCTCATTGTACCTACGCCCCCTAGTGTTCACTGTGTGTACATAAGAACTGAAACATAAAATTTCTATTCTGATTAACTTTCATATGTCGGGACATTGCCAGTGCTGCCCCATGGCCAATTTGGGCCAACATTTCAACAACAGATTTTTCCCTAATAAAAATAACTTGAACCTGAAATGTTTTCAATGTAGATATTTTAGTAGTTACTGTAGGTACAATGTTTGGGTCAATTAGCTCAATTTCCACTTGTAATTCTACTCCAATCATGAACTTAACAGCTTTATTTAAACAGGGTAGGACAATGAGAACCAAGTTCACTTTTACATGTTCACCCTGTGAACAAAGCATAGGAGTAAATGACATAGGATATCAAAAATAATGAAATAGGTATAAAACACAAAAAATATATAACTAAGTGCATTGTATATGATATATTTTATATAATATACAATGTAATTATAAAATAAAAAACAACATAAAAATAAAACTATAAAATTACAAGGCAATAAATTAACCCAATACTCCATTAAATGTCACTTCTGGCAAGTGCAAGACACTATTAATGCTTTCAGAGAACAATCTGTTAGTCAAGCCTCTGTGTTATTTTTAAATGCCTGCCTCTGATGGTCGAGTAGCCATCACACCAAAGCCAATGAATAGATCACCGTTTCTAGTAGGCATGGGCAAGTAAGAATTCCCCCATTTAACTGTATACCTTACAAAACCAAATTTCCCTCACATGCACGTTTACAAGTATTTATCAAATGCAATTAATAATAGTACATGACTTCAGCAAGAAAATTAACTGTTTTATAAAAATTTTATAAATCTGTCTTTTGAAATGTCTGCTACTGTATTTTGTACTTATTTTGGGTGTTTCTTTTATGTCTGGTGAAGCCATGGGCAAATTTCCACTGTGTGGTCAAAAAAGTTTCCAATTCATATATTTCTGCAGTCAACCTACTGTAGAATTCACAAAAATGCACTTTAAATGCAATTTTAACATAATTTGTTACTATGTATTAATTTATCATTTACAATATTTTAATAATTTATAATTTATTAGTGTGTACTACATAATAGTGAGGCTGGTGCTCTACGCACAGTACATGTACTGCATATAGAGAATATAAATTTGCTTATTTTTAACTAAAATAAATTAATTAACTGACTATTTAAAAATTAGACCCAAACCTTCATATGAATACTGACTACTGACAGCCAACTAGAGTGACACTAAACATTGTACAGGTGGAAAAACAGCTAAATGTTTCTGGCTTGTTTCTCATATTTTGTCAGGGAGTTTATGTATATGTGTGTGTGTATGTAAACACACATGTACACACAAACATGAAAAATACACGTATTGTACAATATCCTCTCTTGTGCAGTGTATCACATGTGAAAGCTCATTATGTCACCATGATCATGTTCCTACATTGAAGGTAAATGTTCATTTTAATAACATTAATGAAGCCCCATTATTTAACCACGATCATGTTCCTGGATTTTTTTGTTAATTTTAATAACATCAAACAAACGGCTTCCTGGCCGAGGGGGTTAAAATCATGTTTTGAAAATGTACAATTTTACCATAAATGAAATGTTAAACTCTTCTTCCCTTTTGAATTAGATTATACCAAACAATATAAGGATGAAAATGGTTGAGGTTGGCCCTGCCACATGAACACTCAGAGAGCTTTAATTCCTCCAGTGAGCCTTTAACATCGTCTCGCTCAATGATTGCTCAGCCAGTGACCCAGGCTACAATCGTCTGAAGTCTTACCCTCCATAACCTCTATGATTCTGTCTTCCAGTAATTACTCTTTTAACATGCTGAGCAGCACGGACTGCCCGGCTGTGCTGCTCATGGTTTGCAACTATTCTGTGTGAATTCCAAAATATAAATAGAAATACAGAAATATATAATGATGCTTTCGGTTTCTTGCCTAATTGCAAAATCCATGGTGGTGACGCGGCAGGAGCAGTGAGGAATGCAGAGAGACGTGTTTCGGGCTGATATGATTACATCAGCACCTGTGCAGCATATGCCAGGAAAACATAAACGTCACTTTTAATTAACTACCTACCCGCCAAAGCATTTCCTTTAGGTGGAAACTTTGATTTTGGTTTGGCATGCCAATTTACTTCCCATATCCTTGTGTGATATTACTCAACTGTAAACAAAGCTGAATTAATGAATGACACACAAGGAAGTTCCTGGCTGATGAAAGGAAACGGTAATGAGTGGGAGGAGCAGAGTTTTCGAGGAACAGTCGAGGCTAAATTGAGTACAGGAAACAGTTGCACCGAATAAATGAATGAATGAATGAATGAATGAATGAAAGCTCTTGTGATTTAACACATTCGAAAATCAATGCCAAATTGAAATAATATATGTTCAATGTTTATGACACTCAGAAACACTTTCCATATAAGGCTGCATCCCAAAATACAGACAAATAGCATCAAACATGTCGGCTAAAACTTTCATAAAAATATGCATTTTAAAAAAGGCGATTGAATGGTGTGGCCTCATTTTAACTTTATTCAGACAGAGGAAAGCAGGTGTTTACAGATAACAATGGGATCACAGCTCAGCAAATATATCTTGATTGTGGAAGATAGTGATCTAGCCAGATTTTTATTATTTTGTTTTTACATATTATTAAATATTAAATATTCCATCTTACATTAGCAGTAGAAATTGCTAACAATAAATGTTTCACATTTTGATGGTAAAATATCAGTGCCGTAGAAGCCAACAATGGCCAAGCCAATGATTACCTAATCCATCTGTGCCCCTATCCAGGGATCCCCAAATTCAGCGATGCCCTAATCCGGTCATACCCTAATCCAGCAATGCCCAAATCCAATTATGTCCTCATCCAGCAATGCCCTAATCCAGCAATGCCCAAATCCAGCAATGCCCTAATCCAGTAATGCCCAAATCCAGTAATGCCCAAATCCAGTGATGAACTAATCCAGTAATGCCCAAATCCAGCAATGCCCTAATCCAGTAATGCCCAAATCCAGTAATGCCCTAATCTGGTCATACCCTAATCCAGCAATGCCCTAATCCAGCAATGCCCAAATCCAATTATGTCCTCATCCAGCAATGCCCTAATCCAGTAATGCCCAAATCCAGCAATGCCCTAATCCAGCAATGCCCAAATCCAATTATGTCCTAATCCAGCAATGCCCTAATCCAGTAATGCCCAAATCCAGCAATGCCCTAATTCAGTAATGCCCTAATCCAGTAATGCCCAAATCCAGTAATGCCCTAATCCAGTAATGCCCCAATCCAGCGATGCCCTAATCCAACAATGCCAAAATTGAGCCAGTATAGATGCAGGTACACTTGTACTCCCCAGTTGCATTTCCACCATTTTTAAAAATCTTAAAGTTATCATTTAACACACACACACATATATTATTATTATTATTATTAATAATAATATTATTATTAATAATAATAATAATAATAATAATAATAATAACAATAATAATAATAATAATAATAAGAATAATAATAATAATAACTGTCTGACTGGAACTACACATGATATTTTTCAGGCACATCGTTTAGTTGGATGTCCGACCTAGAGCCCCATGTTTTTCTCAAAATTAAGAGCAAAATGCATTGTGGAGTTATTGAGACTGGCCTATAATTTCTAAAGGCATGAATTACATTTGATAATGCAAGTGACATTGAACTGAAGAGATCGTCATATTGACTTATTTCTTACCACAAGCAACTACACTAAACTACAATAACACAACAAAATGAAACTGAGTTTAACTAGGCTAACTGATAATGCTTATTTCATGTTACACAATGTATAAATTACAAGATGAATTTAAAATGAATGAAACTACCCTCATTTTAAATTTGACAGAAATGCTCAAGCTAGGGTTTTAATGCAGTCCCTGCTACAATGACCACATCTACAGAGTAAAAATAAGAAATCAGCCTGTTTAAGGCCACATTGCCGCCAGTGGGATTTTATGCTGGCCTGTGTTACCATATGTTAACATGGTCATGTTCATGAAACAAATACACATTTTTCTAATATTCAACCAACTTTACTTGTGTAAACATTTAGTTAGGTACCTCCAAGCTTATTTATTTTCTTCCTTACAAAGACAGATTTTCTCACGCATCACTGCAGAAATTTGAGGCTTCCCTACTGAACCCCACAGGAGAAAATCAAAACACTCAAGGAACTAGAGAAATATGTCAGCATTCTTTTTAAAACAATTAAGAATTGCGCTCCTCCCTTTTCCTGTTCTTCACTCGCGAAATTTCCTTTGAGGTAACTCACCCAACTGTGGAAAGTATTTCCTACTACAGTAAATTCAGACAGGTAAATACCCAGCTCAGCAAAGGCACTTCCAAATTCCCCCAAGCTGCCGTTTCTCCTATATAAGAGAGCAGCAACAAGCATGAGCATCGACAGAGAACTCTTTCGACAGACAACTCAGAACCAACAAGACTCTCAGGTAACCAAAATCTCATTCATACACCATAAAGAAAGACCATTACATCTTAAGCGATTGATGTATGATAGAAATTTTACATTATATAATTAATTTTAAATTATTGCAGTGATAAGTTTTGAAACACACATTTTACATTTTAGTGAATTACAGTGCATACATTGAATATTATTCTGCAGTTTGCTATTCAGTTTGCTATTTAACACTTATATGCACAAATAGACAGACTCACATATCTAGCTGTTTGGAATAACTTGTACAATTTGTACAAATCAGACCTGAGTCAAATATATATTTAAAGTATTTTAATTACTTTTAAATACTTTTCTTTTAGAAATTATTTGAAATACAGAATTTACAAATACTGAGTACTTAAATTATAAAATGTATTGGCAAATACATTTAAGGATCATTTGCATGTATTTGTAATTACTTTCAGATATGTCTTTAAAAAAAAGTTTAATACTGAATTTTCACATACAAACTGCTTTATTTAATGGAATTATTATTATATTACGACATAAGGCCAGTGGTGCAACATGTGCAATTGCATCAAGCATTTGAAAGACTTGAAAATCACTGGATATGCGGAAACCTCTGAAAAGCATTTTGTCTAATTAGAGGACAGTATTTCAGTTTTTTGATGAGAACGTGTCAGGTGACTGCTGATGGCCCCAGTTCAATTGTACTGATTTCTGTTGTTAATTGGTAGCGAATATGCATAGCTGAATTCTACTTTATCAGTGTCTAACCTTACAAAATGTAAAAGATGGAACTGTACATATGGCTGGCAAACGCCCTGACAACAGAAAAAAAGAGGAAATACACTGGAGTGCCCTCAGTATTACAGCTCACTGACATCACATCGAGGGCCACTCACAAACGTTGCACAGAGAACTCTGGGATACCCCTTTCAGTATGAGGCCTACATTGTTGCTGGCTCGGTCATTTCTGTTGTCTTGTTGTCTATCACTGAAATATTTCAAAATATTTTAAAATTGTATTTGTATTTTAATGTATTTTTAAAAGGCTCTAAATACTATTTGAAAAAATATTTGGTTTACTAGGAAAGTATTTATTTGTATGCATTTATAGTATGCATTTTTAAAATACTATTTGGGAACGTATTAGGTTTTCCATTAAAATAATTAATATAAATCGAATACAAAGTATTTCATGTGTAAATGCATTTGAAAATACTTTAAATATGTATTTACATATATTTTCAAACATAAATACAAATACGTATTTGTATTTGACCCAGGTCTGGTACAAATATATGATTGTTTTTACTCCATTAGCTAATGAGACAAACAGAAAAAGTGAATAAAAACAAATAGGATAAAAATGAATGTTCGGCATTCTCCATGTAATCTGGCTTTGCTTTAACCTCTCAAAAGGCCTTAAAGGCTGTGGTCTTGTGCTCTTGATGAAGACTGAAATACAATCTAAGACTCCCTGTGATTCCAGATCAATGCACACAATGGACACCAGGGGGCGCCGGTTCGTATCGTGTCTGCTGCTCTTTGCGCTGCTGGCTTCCTGTCTGCCGTTCACTGCGAGCAGGCAGCTGCACCTGGGGCAATGCGTCATCAACGTGCACACGCAGGAGCTGAAGCAGTACTTCAGCGAGATCCGCCAGAGCATGGTGAGCACCTGACAGCACACCGGCGAATCAGCCGAGGGGCGAGCCCCGCCCCGCTAACACTCACCAAAAACACCCCGCCCTGTTCCTCTGACAGACTGCCGTCTTTAGGACTGCTCGTTATATTTCCGCTCTGTTCACGTTACTGACATAGTTCTCATACCCAGAGCTGGAAAATCCAGGTTCAGAAAGTAAAAGTCCTCCCCAGTATTCTGTTCCAATCACCTGGATTTGCTAATTAGCGCAATTCTACAGCCAAGAGGTAGAACTAATTAGTGAAGTCAGCTGGCGAGTTCATGGGTGGAAGGGACGTACGGCAGGACTTTCTGACTACGTCTATACCTTTATCAGAAAGAGTCATCACTAACATCTCACACAATAGAGATCAGACACACAAAGAATGAGTCAGAGAGCATATGCAGGTGTGATGGCAGTGTCCTGCACCCCTCTGAGGGGGTGGGGCTGGGGGGGATGTCAGACGCCTCAGCGGAACGTCAGTTCCCGCTCCTGGGCCACGCCCACCATGCTGACGTCAGCAGCCCTATGACTTGGGTTCGGATCCTTTCTCTGTACATGTCCCCAGATCAGTTTAGTGACTGGTTCTGACACACATATACCTGTCCAGATCGGTTTAGTGACCGGTTCTGACACACATATACCTGCCCAGATCGGTTTAGTGACTGGTTCTGACACACATATACCTGCCCAGATCAGTTTAGTGACTGGTTCTGACACACATATACCTGCCCAGATCGGTTTAGTGACTGTTCGACACACATATACCTGCCCAGATCAGTTTAGGACGGTTCTGACACACATATACCTGCCCAGATCAGTTTAGTGACTGGTTCTGACACACATATACCTGCCCAGATCGGTTTAGTGACTGGTTCTGACACACATATACCTGCCCAGATCAGTTTAGTGACTGGTTCTGACACACATATACCTGCCCAGATCGGTTTAGTGACTGGTTCTGACACACATATACCTGCCTAGATCAGTTTAGTGACTGGTTCTGACACACATATACCTGCCCAGATCGGTTTAGTGACTGGTTCTGACACACTCAGCATATACCTGGCAGTGTCAGAGACACAGCATAAATTCGGCAACAGTTCCCCCTAGAGGCCAAATGTACTCCCCAGAGGGGACCCTCGCTCAGCTCTGTTTAAATCGCTCCGCGCCATGCAGACGGAATGCGCAGCTGGAATGTAGAGACGGAATGCGCAGCTGGAATGCGGTCACATGGCCGCAGGTTCCTCTCACTGCAGTCTTCTCTAAGGACAGCCTGTGATGCTGTAACTTCTGTTTCTACAGCTGACGGAGGACAGCCATATGGGCCTGAGGCTCCTCAAGTCACACACTATGAAAGATGTGCAGGTATGTGTGTGTGTGTGTGTGTGTGTGTGTAGCTAAACTAAAAAAGGTAGTTGTTGAATCTAAAAGCATAAAATTGTTTTAAACCCACCAGGAACTGAATCCAGTGTGGTATAATGGGTTAAGTTCATGTGTATCAAATAGTGTTGTATGCTGTCTGATATGCACTGATGGTATATTCTTAACTATTAATATAGAAACTAAAATTTGAGAGCTAAATCCTATCTAATAACGTGCTGTTCACTCTATTGAATTTCAAGATGATTACAATTTTATGACACTTGCTTTGGTTTTTTATCCTAACGGTGAATGGGAATCAGGGGCCTATCCCCCATTAATACCACACCTGAGTGATTATCCCCCATTAAGTCCACACCTGAGTGATTATCCCCCACTAATTCCACACCTGAGTGATTATCCCCCATTAATTCCACACCTGAGTGATTATCCCCCATTAATATCACACATGAGTGATTATCCCCCATTAATATCATACTGGAGTGATCGGTCATACAGCTGACTATAGACAGGTGGAGGGAAAAGCCAAGCCAAGTCAAGTCTACAGGCATGACACGAGGAGAAAAAATCAGACCCTTCTCACACCCCCTGCCCCCCCTGCCCCCCCCCAGCCCACGGAGAGCTGCTGTTTCCTGAGGATGCTGCTGCGTTTCTACGTGGAGAGAGTGTTCAGCAGCTACAGCACAGGGCAGTCTCACGTCAGGAGGAGCACCAGCAACCTGGCCAACTCCTTCCTCAGCATCAAGAAGGACCTGCGCCAGTGTGTGAGTACGCTTAGCCTGCACACCACACACCGCACCTCACGCACCCCAACACGCCTGAGAGCACGCTCAGAAAGAGAGGCGTTCCCAACGCGTTAGCTTAGCCTGCACACCACACACTGTACCTCACGCACCCCAACACGCCTGAGAGCATGCTCAGGAAGAGAGGCGTTCCCACCGCGTTAGCTTAGCCTGCACACCACACACTGTACCTCACGCACCCCAACACGCCTGAGACCACGCTCAGAAAGAGAGGCGTTCCCAACGCGTTAGCTCAGCCTGCACACCACACACTGTACCTCACGCACCCCAACACGCCTGAGAGCACGCTCAAAAAGAGAGGCGTTCCCACCGCGTTAGCTTAGCCTGCACACCACACACTGTACCTCACGCACCCCAACACGCCTGAGAGCACGCTCAGGAAGAGAGGCTTTTGCACCGCGTTAGCTTAGCCTGCACACCACACACTGTACCTCACGCACCCCAACACGCCTGAGAGCACGCTCAGAAAAAGAGGCTTTTGCACCGCGTTAGCTTAGCCTGCACACCACACACTGTACCTCACGCACCCCAACACGCCTGAGAGCACGCTCAGGAAGAGAGGCTTTTGCACCGCGTTAGTGTAGCCTGCACAACACACACCACACCTCACGCACCCCAACACGCCTGAGAGCACGCTCAGAAAGAGAGGCTTTTTCACCGTGTTAGTGTAGCACACCACCACCTGAGTATCAGTATCAGTGTGTATCAGTATCAGTGAGTATCAGTATCAGTGTGTATCAGTATCAGTGAGTATCAGTATCAGTGAGTATCAGTATCAGCGAGTATCAGTATCAGCGAGTATCAGTGTGTACGAGTGTGCTTTGACTGACGGTTTACTCTTCTGTTTCTTCAGCATGCTCACATGCAGTGTCACTGCCACGAACACACCAGCCACAAATTTGCAGATATTCAGGCCAGCTTTGATAAGGTAAGTCACCTGACTATAAAGGGGGAGGGGCTTCCTGAAGGATTTGGCAGTGCTTACTCCAGATTTTATATGCGTGGTTGTAACATATTTACCCATGATGCTCTGCAGCTGAACCAGAAGGAGGGCGCGGTGAAGGCCATGGGGGAGCTGGACTCTCTCCTGGATTGGCTGGATGGGTTCCACCATCTTAGGCACCATTCCTGACAGAGCAGAGTGAGGGAATGTCCTCAGCCAATCCGCAGCTAAGAAGGCCATGACCGTCCCATCAGACCCAATCCAATCACTGCACCGCGGACCTGTGCAGAAGCAGAGCATTTAAAAAACAAAAAACATTCATACACTGTCATGGCACAGCGACATATTTAATTAATTAATATTTAATTAAGTTGTATTTAATAATATGGTAATATATTTTAAAACAGTTTTGTTGCCAATAGACTATTTATTTTATGGTTTTTATGGCTCCGGTGCAAGGAGTCTCACCTGGTTAACAAAGGGGGGCGGGGGGGGATTGAGGAGGGGGGTGGGTAGGTTGTGTCAGCTGCACATGAATTCTTCCAAAGGAAGGGAAAAAAATTTAAATACAAAGAAATGTATGTAACAGATGTCTTAATTTATTAACTGTGTTGCTTCTGTGTTTAGGATTTTTTAGATCCTATCTTATAGCTATTTATTTTTTGATGGGAAAATTATATTTTAATTGTGGAAGCTAAGAATTAAAATGTCAAATAAATAAAAACAGTTTCATTTGATTTCTACTTTGTTCTGTTTTCTGTGTGCATGTATTTAAAATCTAAGAAGCGTATTTTGTATGTTTTAATTTCATCAGCTCTTTGTTCTGTTTTACACATGGTCTTAATGGACTGCATTTATATAGCGCTTTTATCCAAAGCACTTTACAATTGATGCCTCTCAGTCGCCAGAGCAGTTAGGGGTTAGGTGTCTTGCTCAAGGACACTTCGACACGCCCAGGGCGGGGTTTGAACAGGCAACCCTCCGACTGCCAGACAATCGGTCTTACCTCCTGAGCTATGTCGCCCCATGAAATGTAGACACTAGGTATCGCACCACCTTTTATACTTTATATACCTTTTAATAAGTAAACAGTTAGTCCTTTGCATGGTTGACAGTGTAATATAAAAGATATCCATATTTATAAGAATGAGCAAAGTATAATCTTTGGATATTTATAAGGAACACAAAGTGTGTGGGCTGTGTGCTATTCTCTGAATGGCCACAGGAGGGCAGTGAAAGCCTACAGGACGGTAGATCTGCAGGAACTGGCTTTGACAGCCCTGCTGAAAACAGGGCAAACACTCAAACACTGCAGATACTCCATCCACACACTGGAACGGAGCCTTAACAGATACCAGACCATGGGGGCCATCCACACACTGAAACAGAGCCTTAACAGATACCAGACTATGGGGCCCATCCACACACTGGAACAGAGCCTGAACAGATACCAGACCATGGGGCCCATCCACACACTGAAATGGAGCCTTAACAGATACCAGACCATGGGGCCCATCCACACACTGAAACAGAGCCTTAACAGATACCAGACCATGGGGCTCATCCATACACTGGAACAGAGCCTTAACAAATGCCAGAACATGAGGCCCATCCACACAGTGGATCAGAGCCTTAACAGATACCAGACCACGGGGCCCATCCACACACTGGAACAGAGCCTTGACAGATACCAGACCATGGGGCCCATCCACACACTGGAACAGAGCCTTAACAGATACCAGACCATGGGGGCCATCCACACACTGAAACAGAGCCTTAACAGATACCAGACCATGGGGCTCATCCACAGACTGGAACAGAGCCTTAACAAATGCCAGACCATGAGGCCCATCCACACACTGGATCAGAGCCTTAACAGATACCAGACCACGGAGCCCATCCACACACTGGAACAGAGCCTTGACAGATACCAGACCATGGGGCCCATCCACACACTGGAACAGAACCTTAACAGATACCAGACCACGGGGCCCATCCACACACTGGAACAGAGCCTTAACAGATACCAGACTGTGGGGCTCATCCACACACTGGAACAGAGCCTGAACAGATACCAGACCATGGGGCCCATCCACACACTGGAACGGAGCCTTGACAGATACCAGACCATGGGGCCCATCCACACACTGGAACAGAACCTTAACAGATACCAGACCATGGGGCCCATCCACACACTGGAACAGAGCCTTAACAGATACCAGACTGCGGGGCCCATCCACACACTGGAACAGAGCCTGAACAGATACCAGACCATGGAGCCCATCCACACACTGGAACAGAACCTTAACAGATATCAGACTGTGGGGCCCATCCACACACTTGAACAGAACCTTAACAGATACCAGACCATGGGGCTCATCCACACACTGGAACAGAGCCTTAACGGATACCAGACTGTCGGGCCCATCCATACACTGGAACAGAGCCTTAACAGATACCAGACTGTGGGGCCCATCCACACACTTGAACAGATCCTTAGCAAGATGAGCCACTCAACAGCCCAGGCAGTTCAGTTTGCATGTTCATTCATCCACTTTGGCCAAAGAGAAGGTGCAGAAAAAGTATGGACTCATTCATTCCACAGTGATTAGTGCTGGGGCTTAGCTCCTCTAGAGGACAGTGGTGAGCACTAAAGGAGCATTACTTCATTGATGGGCACAAAACCAGTTGGACAAATTTGGGACTTTAATTTGGAAATTACCCAGCAGATAATGAATGCATATTGTGCGCATTTAGAATGTACATACACATGTACCCTGTTTTATGAAAGACATTCATGCATGTATGCAGAGGTGTGTGTGTGTGAGCATGCAACATTACTGAACAATGCTAAAACACGCTTGTGGAAATGCAATTCAAGGTTTTTATTCATTAGTGTTTCTTAAACAGTAAGACAGCAGCATTGGTGACAACACGCTTAAAACTGATCTTCATGGCCATGACTGCAGCTGTACCCAGTGCAGGGCAGTGAGATTCTAATCTTCAGGGCCATGACTGCATGACTGCATGACTGCAGCTGTACCCAGCTGTAACTGTCCTGTGGCACATTGTGCCTACTTCAGAAAAATGACTCAAATGCTAAATAAATATCTAGTAGAAACAGCATTTTTCCAGAGGGCTAAAATGAAATACTTATTAATAAATATCTGCAATGCATAAATAAATATAGCACATAAATAAACTGACCAATAACAGGCCTGATACTAAAGTAAACAACAGAGGCCTGCAGGCCAGCTACAGCTGGTGCTCCATCCAGGACAGAAGGATCTCCAGGTCACACAGGGCCTTCTCCACCCCCGCGCCCTGCTCCATCTGTAAATAGACGAGGCGTAGGTCAGGGTTAGGGTTCGTTCCACAGCAGGGAGGAACTTCAGACTGAGCTGCACACCAGCGTTACTGCGGCAACACCTGCCAGCGTTACTGCGGCAACACCTGCCAGCGTTACTGCGGCAACACCTGCCAGCGTTACTGCGGCAACACCTGCCAGCGTTACTGCGGCAACACCTGCCAGCGTTACTGCGGCAACACCTGCCGACCGCTCAACCCCTGCCCACACCTGACGCACCTTTTCAAACGTTCTCCGGATGCTCTGTATTTTCAGAAGAGCGTCCCCTCCGCATTCACATCCCTGTTTGGGGGTAGGGGGGAGCAGGACAAGCACACATCCATTAAAACACTAACATCTTTCAAACCCCGCCCCCCACCCCTCCCTTCACCAGTCAACAGTGTTCTATCAAAATATCATAAATGCTATCCTAAAACAGATTCATAAAACTTGACAGATACCACAGTTACAGTATGAGTTCAACCTGTCAAGTGTCTGTTACACCATGCCTCGAGACAGCACAGGCTAGGAAGCTGCTCCTGTGTTTATGAATCGCACAGCTGGCTGAATTCTGAGTCTAACCAGCTGCTTTCGCTCTTCAGCGTATCAGAGGTCGTCTTTCCGTATTCTCATAAAATAAACTCTAAAAGCTGAAGACAAAGTGCATCTAACAGTGGAAGTGTGGAGCCCTGTTTGTCCAGTCCGGGCCACCGTACTCACACAGGCCTGCAGGTCTTGGCTGATGGTGAAGAAGCTGTTGGCCAGGGGGCTGGCGTGTTTCTGGACCAGCAGAGGAAGCACGCCATTACAGCGGGAGAACACCGCATGCAGGTAGAAATCCATCAGCTCCTTCAGGAAGCAGCACCTGTCCACAGGCTGCGAGGAGCACACAGTCTCAGCCGTGGTGTCATCAGTGATGTCACACAGAAAGAGGAGCAGGTCTGCTTCTACACGACCTGGCTGTGGCCCAGTAAATCACAGATGCTACCAGAACCTTCTGGTACCTCTCCATAAAACCTGACACCCCACACCACCACCCGAGTCCGTACTCGAGACAAAGAGCTACGTAGCCGTTATGCTGAAATATTGAGTTCACAGAACTGCAAACCAGGAACTGCTAATGAACGTGAAGCTCAAAGCAGACACAGCCCAACACTGTCAGCTTCTCAGAAAACGTCCTTCGATGCCTTTTACTCGTCTCCAACCAGGACCTTTTTAGGACACAGTATTCTGACTGGTCCGTTAGCTTTGTCCAAACTAAATAACTCTGCACACGAAAAGACTCTGAAGGACAGTATTTAATAAAAGCTGTGTGTGTCAGTAAAGCGCGTACCTGGACAGAGTTCAGCACTCTGTTCGTAATGATGGCAATGTCTGGATCCCCATCGGACTGAAAGAGAGGAGATTTAAACAAAGTCAAACCACCGCAGGAGTCCCAGAGCTGGCCAGCATGGAAACTTCCACTGGCATTTCTGCAACATTTACTCAGAGCGTGAATAAAGGAGGAACACGTCCGTGGGGAAGACTGGCAGACCCCTGTACTCACAACGTGCTGCAGTATGGCAGTCAGGTGCTTGCTGAGCTCGTGCAGGCGAACGTTGGCAGCGCAGCCCTGAAGCTGGACTCGATGGAACGGTTTAGCCTCAGCAGGGAGGAGGGCGAGGAAGCAGAGACAGAGAAGAGAAACGGACGCGTTCATGCTCCTGTTGGACAGAGAGGCGCTCCGGTCAAACACCATTATCCCAGGAAGAGCAGCACACGTCCACTCTGAACACATCTCAATATAATCCCACACGTCCACTCTGAACACGTCTCAATATAATCCCACACATCCACTCTGAACACGTCTCAATATAATCCCACACGTCCACTCTGAACACGTCTCAATATAATCCCACACGTCCACTCTGAACACGTCTTAATATAATCCCACACGTCCACTCTGAACACATTTTAATATAATCCCACCAGTTACCTCCGCATCTCACTCCAGATTAAACAAACTACGGAATGCACATCTCTCAGAAACAGCCCAAAATTATGTACTGTATTCAACAGACAGTGAAAAATGGCACATTTTAATATCTAGCTGTTGCGTGTACAGCGCAGAGACTACTCACAGGCTTTCTTCTGAAGAGCAGACAGTAGGTGAATCTTCCAGTCCTGAGACTTGCTCTCCAAACCCCACAGGTACCCATTTTATAGGGTTCTCTCACATCCAGGGACATATTACAGATGCAGCTCCTCATTTGCATTCCGCTTTTCCTTATTTTTATTGGGGAGTGTCTAGAAATTATACATTTACATCATCTGTGCAAATGCATGTACATACAATGGAGGAAGTGTGTATTCATGGAGTAATTTCTTATAAGTCAAAAACAATACGCTGGCAGTAATTCCCCCAGCTGAAAAACATTTAGGCTTTTACAGAAAAGAATGTATGAGGAAATAACTCTGCTCTGCTGCAGGGTGACTCGTATCCAGGTAGGGGAACAGGTGAGGTCAGGTTGATGACTTCATCACCGACCTGTTCCAGAAAACAGTGCATAACACTGCCCCTGCTGGTAAGCAGGTGAAAAGCACTTCATGCATTTAAGGATTAGGATAAATATTAGTAAATATTAGCATGTATTTGTATATGTCTAGAAATATTAAATTCATCCACACCAGTGCCTGCCATAAGCTTGTTTTATGGCTTGATTTGAACCTGTTTTATGGCTTGGTATGGTAACAGTTTCATGGCTTGGTATGGTAACAGTTTCACGGTATTGTAACAGTTTTATGGCTTGGTATGGTAACAGTTTTATGGCTTGGTATGGTTTTGGTATGAATAGTTGTGCACTTATATATATGCTCCTCTCTTGTAACTTTTTAGATTTTTGGCCTTACTGCCTTGTGATTGGGCCTTAGTGTCCACTGTAAATTTGGCGTTGCACAATTCAGCCTTGCCCCTAAAAATGGCTAAATCTGAAATCGCTGTGAATGACAGCAAAATGGAGAGTGGACACTGACACTGGTGAAAGAGTACAATTAAAAAATTTCGAAGTTTCTGAAATGTTTCATAACTGAGTTCACCGTGTTTCCTCAAAATACTTCCTTAGATGCACATTGCATAACATGGCTGCGAGGAAGGTGAAGAAAAAACTACGAAAACTATTAAACTGTTCGTGTTTCCACTTCTGCTTTTCTAGTAAAGCCACAGGAACTGGGCGGCGCCTCTGTTTGCATCACATTGTGAAACGAGTTCCAACTGAAAAATGGAATATTCAGCTTTGCTTCTGCCTGAGGAATCACACGTGTGACGTCTGACAGGTAAAACAACGAACTCTGGAAACACTCATTTCACCACATGAACAAAAATGTATTTGTTTCCCCTTAGAAATGTTAAAGTACCTGCCCAACTACATCAAAGGCAGTCTGACTTACTGCCCAAAATTAATTGAGCTACAAACACAACTCTGCCTCACCATCCTAACTATTGAATACTACTAAAAAAAACATTGAATAAAATATTTTATGTCCTTTCTTGTAAAAATAAATTCAAAATCACATAAGCAAGCAGTAAGACAAATTCACACAATAACACAATAATAGAAGTCAAAATTCTGTGGTTTTCTGTGGAAAAGGTCAGCGAGTTTCGTTGCTGAAATGATTTTATGAATGAAATTGGGAGGAAGAGGAGGAAGAGTCATACGCTGAGGGACACCCCAGGGGTTTGGACATAAAGAATGTTGCTGCAGTAATGTGGTTTTCTTTTTTTGGTAATGTATACAAACGTGGCTTTATTAAATAAAAAGGGAAATCGACATCTAGCAACTGCCTTATTTACTCACGAGTACTAACATGAACATGTTGAAATACAAGGTGTAATTTGTTTTGTTTTTTTAACGAATTTAATGATTTTTTCCACAAACAAGTGAGCAGTGAATGCAAATTTGTTCACGCATACATAAAGTGTATCTCACAGAGCGATATAAAACCACTATTTATATAGTCTGTTACAGCTTCTAAAGATACAGTCCAACTCCCATTAATCTTTGCGCTGGCTCCATTCTGCTTTGCTCTCTCTCTCTCCATGACAATAAAGACATGTCTGATACCACACCTCACAGAGGAAGGCCTGGGTAAAACATGACTGCAGACTGAATTACTGACCCAATCAGCGGTGAGATATTAGGGGGAATTGGCCATCTTTGTGTTTTTTCACTCCATTTTAACTTTGCACACAAGGCACAGAGGTCTGTGGAGCACGGCCCCGGTAAATACATGATTTGGGCATTTTTAATACATTCATGCAATTCATTCGGCACAAATGATTTTCAAACGAAGTATTTGGATTCAGGAATGTACTTGTAAATAGATCTGTAAAGTATTTGTACGTCAACGAGGTATTTCACATACAGTACTTTCAAATGACCAGTATTTGATTTCTGAGCTGTGATCTAAAACGCATTAATATTACTGGTTAGTGTGCGTACTATATCATTCAATAAATATCCAACACTTGTTCCGGCGGATAAATCCAGCAGCAACAGGAAGTGAACTTTTGGCACTGAAGTAACAGATCTGTCAGGAACTTCCACCTACATCACTACGCTGACATTACGCAAACATGAAACATGTCACAACAAAGGACTGCGCTTTATTCTGGGCATTTCTCACCTGTAATTCAGGTATCCCTCACATAACACATTTCCCCTCCAAGGAATCCACGTTCACTGCCGGCAGTGAAGCTCAGAGGCTGCCTGATAGCGCTGTTCCCACTGTCCCCTGTCCCCTGTCCCCTGTCCCCACTGTCCCCACTGTCCCCTGTCCCCTGTCCCCACTGTCCCCACTGTCCCCTGTCCCCACTGTCCCCACTGTCCCCTGTCCCCACTGTCCCCACTGTCCCCACTGTCCCCCACTGTCCCACTGTCCCCTGGTCCCCACTGTCCCCACTGTCCCCACTGTCCCCACTGTCCCCTGTCCCCACTGTCCCCACTGTCCCCTGTCCCCACTGTCCCCTGTCCCCACTGTTCCCACTGTCCCCACTGTCCCCTGTCCCCACTGTCCCCCTGTCCCCTGTCCCCACTGTCCCTGTCCCCACTGTCCCTCCCCCTGTCCCCACTGTCCCATGCCCCTGTCCCCACTGTCCCCACTGTCCCACTGTCCCACTGTCCCCTGTCCCCACTGTCCCCCTGTCCCCTGTCCCCACTGCCCCCTGTCCCCACTGTCCCCACGTGTCCCCACTGTCCCCTGTCCCCACTGTCCCCTGTCCCCACTGTCCCCACTGTCCCCTGTCCCCACTGTCCCCTGTCCCCACTGTCCCCACTGTCCCCTGTCCCCACTGTCCCCTGTCCCCACTGCCCCCTGTCCCCACTGTCCCCACTGTCCCCTGCCCCCTGTCCCACTGTCATTCCCACTGCCCCCTGTCCCCACTGTCCCCACTGTTCCCACTGCCCCTGTCCCCACTGTCCCCTGTCCCCACTGTCCCCCTGTCCCCACTGTCCCCTGTCCCCACTGTCCCCACTGTCCCCTGTCCCCCACTGTCCCCTGTCCCCACTGTCCCCCTGTCCCCTGTCCCCACTTTTCCCCTGTCCCCACTGTCCCCTGTCCCCACTGTTCCCACTGCCCCTGTCCCCACTGTCCCCTGTCCCCACTGTCCCCTGTCCCCACTGTCCCCACTGTCCCCTGTCCCCACTGTCCCCTGTCCCCACTGTCCCCTGTTCCCACTGTCCCCTGTCCCCACTGTTCCCACTGCCCCCTGTCCCCACTGTCCCCACTGTTCCCTGTCCCCACTGTCCCCTGTTCCCACTGTCCCCTGTTCCCACTGTCCCCTGCTACTTTCAGGTCACAGGGCCACAGGCAGTGTTGTAGCGATATAGAGTTAAGTAGGCCTCGTGCTTTCTGCTTTTCCTCGCTAGATTCTGGTCCTTGACTGAGTGGTAACTCACGGCGTCAAGGACGATACACGGTGTCGGCAGGAATAAATTTAAATTAAGTGTCAAATAAAATATGCAAAAAAAGTGAGTCAGTGGCACGTACTTCAAAGCTGTTTTCGGGGATGTCCCCATTTTTAATATGCCTATTTAAAAATTCACATATTTTAGAATTGTCAGCTTTTTCAAGTGGAATGTGTGATCTCAGAAACACATGCGTCACACCTCGGATGACTTCTGTCCCAGACTTAATTCTGCTTTTCACTGACAGAGCATTCTTTCTTATCGTTTAACATCATGACGAATGTTTTTTTTTTTTTTTTTTGGTCTCGAAAGGCCAATCTAGGGCATTTTTTTTTTCCCTTGTGCCTGTACTAATTCTTTGTCTACGCTGTAGAGTGTACAAGGCGGGAAGCCGTTTCTCCCGCTCACTCAGAGATATGTGGGCAGGCTATTTGACGGTCCGTCCATGCCACATTCCTCTCAGCCGGTGTAGCCTGTTACATCAACTAATTGCTTTTGTGAGGGCCACATACGATGTACTATAATGTAGAATGCGGAAATGCTTTTACACCGATATTCATAAGTGATATAAACTGCTGGAACCACCATTCCACGTGGCCACGCCCATTAAACATCAGGCACATTTCACAGGTTCTTCATTTTTTATGTTCAAGTTACCCGTGACGGACTACCTGAAATGTGAATGAATGAATCAATCATGTGTGGTATTGCGGCCATACATCATTGCATACACAGCTGCACTTCATAAGAATTTAGGCTGAATATGAGATCATGAAAAAACCCTTCATTCACAGGTTTATAATTGTCTTGACTGCACAACTTGGAGATCCCATTGACATATGTTGGATGCTGCCATGTATGTCTAAAGGATGCTGGTGTGTGGAAGCATAGTTCCTCTGGAGGGCAGCAGTGCGCTCCAAAGGATCATTACATCATCGATGTGCACAAACACAGGGGGAGAGATTCGGTTCTGTGGCACCCCTCAGGGCAAGCCCACAGGGCAGCCGGCCCTGGATACGGGTCGTCAGGCTGAGGAAAGCCCTGCCCCTCAGCCTCCCGTTGGTTGATGGGAATGCTTTGATCCGCAGTTGGGCGCGGGTTTTAAATGTGGGTCGGGTCTGCCTCTCAGTCACGTGCTGGAGCTCCAGGAAGGCCGCGGGCGATTAACGGAAGAGCGAGGCCCGCGGCCTCTCACCTTTAACCACATCTGTGCCTGCCGCTGCGGCCGACAGACACGCTCGCCTCCAAGCGCACTTTGATGCTCTGCAGCTTTCTGAGGTGTCGAAACCAGTGGCCCACTTTAGCGTTCGCTTTCCATCATCAGTTCGGTTGCAATGTCTGGCCCCGCCCACCAGGTTCTCTCAAATATAAAAACATTACACTACTCAGTATGCCCCCTTATCAGGGTCATTTCTCACTTCAGAAAAGGGATTTTTCTCCCCTTCAGGTCAAAGCACAACATTCACACAACATTCATACAGTATTCCTGCAGCATTCATACAGTATTCCCGCAGTATTCCCACTGCATTCCCACAGCACTAATCCCTGTGATGACAGAGTGTCCCGCGTCGTGCTCCGTCCTGCCCGCGGAGGGGGAGCTGCAGTTTGGGGGTGCCAGGGCGGCGATGTTTCAGCACACAGGAAGCGGAGCGTCCACACCACCGCCCACTTCCCGCACCGCTGACGTCAGTGGCGCTGCACACGCGTGAGCAGCGGCTCCGGCACGTAACATGTGAACAGAGGAAGAGGAAAGAGAGACGCGGCACAGCGAAACCGAGGGGGGGGGGGGGGGCGGCGGTGCGGCAGAGCAAACCCGTGGGGAGGACGGTGCGGTTAGCCTTACTGTTTGCGCGCAGGATTTCCTACCAAACACAGCGGCTGCAGGAGAAGCTCCAGAACAGAGAGCCTGAGAGGAAGCTGCACAGAGGCCCCTCAGGACCCCAATTCTCACGCTAAGGCACGCTAGCTGGCGCCTCAGCCCAGCGGTCGATAACGCTGCCATGGAAACACGCCGCACAGGGCCGCTCGCTCCCTGCTACCATGCTCTCACCCCCCCCCCCCACCACCCCCACGCTTTCATTTCAACGAGCGAAACTTAAGATCTCACCATCACGCTTGCAGCGTCAGTTTACAAAGTCTGCAAGCCGTCAGCTAGAAATCAAGAAATCAACCATTCAGACAGTTGCCATTCAGAGATTCTGGATTCAGAGAGTCAGGATTCAGAGATTCTGGATTCAGAGAGTCAGGATTCAGAGATTCTGGATTCAGAGAGTCGGGATTCAGAGAGTCGGGATTCAGAGAGTTGGGATTCAGAGAGTCGGGATTCTGAGAGTTGGGATTCAGAGAGTCGGGATTCAGAGATTCTGGATTCAGAGAGTCGGGATTCAGAGAGTCAGGATTCAGAGAGTCGGGATTCTGAGAGTTGGGATTCAGAGAGTCGGGATTCTGAGAGTCTGTATTCGAAAGCTCGTCAGAAAGGATGGTCTCTGCAGGGTCTGCTGCCTGGTAGTTCTGCAGCATAGAGGAGAGGAATTCCTTCCAGACCTGAATTTTCTGTACACAAAAAAATACCACTATAACAAATCTTAGGTTTCTGGATGCAAATTAAATAAATGTCCCTAAATGTTACATGTTGACCAGAAGATGGCAGAAAATGTCTTTCAGTAGTGAGACGTTTCCTGGCACCACCGGGAGAATCCGGATTTCTGCTTTCTACTTCCACTTCAGAATTTCAAACCTACGCGCTGCTTTCAACTCCATATCACAGAGACTGTCCCAGAGTGCACCAGCCAGCGAGTGAGCATTTCTGGGTTTTCACAGACACGCTTCAACCTTGCCCTAAACCTGACTGATTTTGCAATGCACACAATGAATAGGCCAGATTCTGAATGGAATCTTGAAACTCCCGGTCATAACAGGAGTGTAACTGCGTCACTGAGAGCTGAGGATGATCCTGGGTCTGGTGTATTACAGGGAGCTGGCTGCGGCTGGGTACATTGGGCACTGGCATGGACCAGGGATGAATCACCAGCCACATCACACACCGGCACCCCGGCCTGCGCAGCCAGGGACCTGCACGCTACACGTGAAGGGTCTTCTGTCTGTGCATGCCCGACTAGCAAACCACGGCGTGATGATGTGGCAGCTGACATCACATGCTTCAGAGGAGAGAACGCCCTTGTGTACGCCCTCCTGCATCAACCGCAGAGGTTCCGATGAGTATCACAGCGTGAGCATGAGTGAGCTTTTAAACAGGGAAAAAAACCCTTAAAAAACACCCCTGACTCACGCTGTGATCAATTCCCAATAACACACAGCCATCAGCTGTGGCCTTTACAGAGGCTGTTTCACAGGTTTTTCAGTTTCCAGGAAAATCATTCTTCAGCGTAATTTTAATTACCTTTAAAAGGTCAGGAAGAAATTTTACATTTTTTCATAAAACAATTTGATGTCTTTACTCTGCTATTGGGCCCCTCTGGGCAGACTGATCGAAAAAACCACCTTCCAATGGTCCCTTCATTACTAAACAAAATTTCAACAGACGCTCTGGATAGATTTGATTTATTTAAGCTTTATTAACCTTTATTGTCACTTCAGAACACATTCAAATCACAAGGACGGGCCAACAAAAGAAGCCTGACAGTAAAAAGTTGTGTTTGTTATCAAACCAGTCATATCTGACTGGTTTGATAAGAGTGTTGTAGTAACTTTCCAACAAATTCAGCTAGAATTAAGAAAACCACCAAATATTTTACAGATACCTGCAAGCCGGACTTTTCATCTGAAAAGGGAAAATCCCCTTCGGAGATCTGAGTATAAACCCTAAAATCCCAGGTATCTGATCTGATCATGCCTGAAGCAGCAGACACAAATGAAGTTTTCTAAATTTCCATTTTGTTGCAAAAACCAATGTGTCATGTCCAGTTTCAGTTGCACAATAGTGGGTAACTAAAATAACTCCGGTTGACCAATCCAGCCCCTGTGTATGTGCTGCATTCCAGTTAAGCAAGAAATGGACTGATATTGGCACTGTCAGCAGGTGTACACCTGAACCCTAGGTGAGTGTCAGTGGTCCCAGGTTTGATTCATTGTAAAGAACCAGGTTTGATTCACTGTAAAGAACCATGTTTGATTCACTGTAAAGAACCATGTTTGATTCAATGTAAAGAACCAGGTTTGATTTGTTGTAAAGAACCATCCTTCACAGAGGTATTTCACTTCTGCTGATGCAGCAAAGCCAGAACAGTATATCACAAGCCTGACTGAACAAGGATAAAAAAAATACAACTAAAACACACTCAAGATTGTCAAACAAACTTGCTATTCTGTCGGGCAAACATTAGTATTTTATACCTGTATAGATCAAAGTGCTATTTCCCTTTTCAGGTCTCATTCTGTGTGACAGTTCTGTTACATCAGGAGTGTTCCCAGTGCAGCAGAACCCATGTCTTGGCAGAGCACCTGCATATGTTCAGTTCTGGATTCTGTGCAACAAACTCAATAAACTTACAAACTTACAATTCAAGGTGTTGTGAAACTGCGGACGACTGCGATACTGTGGGACAGGCACAGACAATAGAGAGCCAAAGTTCACTGAAGTCCAGAAGAGATGATTTAAATGTTATTTATCAAATATCTAGAGAACTCACCATTTCCTTCATTACTCATTGGCTGCAGTTCTTTGGAACAGATAAATCTTTGATCTTTTTACTACATAACATTCATAAGCATTAGAAATCTGCATGCAGTCCAGCATAGATAAGACAGCAGACAATACTCACTGCTCAGAAGAGATTTGTGTTGAGCTTCCAAAACCCTGCCCCAGATGCCCCAGCCCTGCTCTAGGTGGGTTCAGGCCTCTGTAAAGCTATAAATCACTATACAAATAAAACGGAACTGAAATAGAATCCTAACGCTACACTGGAGATATGGAGAATCCAACACTGTTTGAGTGCTGCTCTCTACTGGCATAATAATGTTAACGCCAACCGCTGGCTTAATTCCGCCCCCTAGTGGACGATGCTCGCAGAGGAAATATTGGAGAAAACGTTTCTTGCTTCCATACTCCAAAACCTTAATTCTATAGAGGGAGAGCATGATTGGCTGTTGGGATTACCTCATAGCCACCCCACAAAAGCATACCAGCAGCACGACAGAAAACGATCCCATTCAAAGTTTCTTTCTATTTCAATGATATCTGACGTGTTTCACGGGCTTCCAGTAATCAGCGCAGGTGTATTGGAAAGTAAACCATAGAAATAAACCATAGACGTTCGGTGAGCTGGCTTCAGTTAGCCTCTGCGCAGTGGTGCAGCGTAGTATCCGCCGCTCTTACATCACGGGTTTGCTGGCGGCGCCTTGCGGCGCACAGGCGCTGGGTCTGCCAGCCAACCGCACGCTGGCGAGGCTCCACAGCACAGCACACAGCGCTGGGGGGAGGCATCCTGTGCCAATCACCAGTGTGTCACACACCTGCAGGAACCACGTTTCCCAGAAGCCCTGGCATAGGTGGTCCAAACAAGTGGAACTTACAGCAGGTTTTGCCAGTGAGGACAAGGAGCACATTTCTCGACACTGAGGTTTAAAGAGCGCAGTCTGTCCCAATCAGAATCCAGCGTTAATGCAACATTCTGCACCGGCGGCTGAGACCGCGTTTTCCGCTTACATCGACAAAACACCAGCTTGAGCTGGTGCATGCTGGTCCTAACGCTACTGTGCACTGCGGTTTCCATCATTTACCTGTAAGTGCACCATAAGAATGACCGCAAAAACACCATGAAAGACCTCACCAGAGCGATCAGAATGCAAATGGTTTCCGTCCGCCCAGAGGAAAATAAACACAAAACGCTGAATGCGGGCAGCGTCTCTGCATCACTGAGCAATAATGTGACACCCAGAAAAAATCTTATATTAACTACTTTCATTTCCTTTGAGCACACAGCATAAACAAAAACTATGGCACCATCCACTCTTCAGTGAATGGGAAAAAGAAAGCAGGCAATCCAGAGCAGAGTTTCCACAGCGCTGCTCTAGAGGTTTGGGTTTGTTCCATCACATTTCAGCAGCAATGAGGAGCTTCATCGTTTTGAATACCAATTTATAATGGATATTAATCTGCAACATAAATGTATTGAACTTGATTTTGAATACGTTGTTCAATTCTTCTGACTGTAATAAGTCTTTGGGTGTAGTAAGTGTAATTAGTTAAACAACTAATTGTGAAGAGATTAAATGATATTCAAAGAAAACAACAATATTATTAATAAAACATAAAAAAGAATGTTAAAAAACTTTACAAACTGCCAGCAAAATTCTAATTTCAGGAATGCAGGTCTTTCTTCATGGACAAAAAACAGAGGAAATCAAATACAGACCACAATTAAATAAACTGGCTAGAGCAGTGCTCAGGGCTGACTTCAAGGAACTCTAAACTGCAGATACATCAGTCCAATAAAAAGAGAACCTGATTCACCACCACTAAGCAGAATTCAACACTTATATAATTTCAACTGGAAACCACACATGCCTGTTTATTGTGAGATGTTGGGATTTTTGAGACAGGACTGCTTGTACTCACACACATACACTTGTGTGCCTGTGCTATGTACTTTATTTGCCTTGTGAATCAGCTGACCTCGTGGGGCTGCTGAGTGGCACATTCGGGCAAAGCTACGGCTCATGGTTAAGCCCGGAGGTCTCTGATTGAATCCGGACCGTGTCAGTGCCAAAAGCAATCAGCAGCTCCATACACCCCCGGCCACGCTGCTGTAGGCAACGTGGCGGCAGTGGGGTTTCATAACTGAACCCCCCAAAATAAGGTGGGTAAGGCACGTGTTCAGCCTCATACTGGACACCAAATTTATTCAAAAAAATTTAAATAAAAATGTTGCAACTGATGACAAAGTTGCTGAAAAATGGATCTTTAGGTTCTTCCCCGCTAGACTTTCCCGAAGGTACACTGCTGAGGAATAATGGTGATGTCAATGTCGATAATATTCTTTATTGTGAACATTTTTCAAAAAGTATGATTAATCATTTCTGTGTTCTCACTACGCACACAAATGCACATCTGCACACATCATCATTACAAACCATAATTTCTCCTTAATTCTCCAAAAAATGTGATGTGCCAGTAATCATTTGTCATACAGTACCATAACTGACAGGACAGGAGTCACTGTAAAATGACTGAGCCATGGCCAACGACAGCAAGAGAAAACATTTGCTGAGTCAGCACTGCCTTTTCTCAAACACACACAAAAACCTGTCATTGGCACTCAAGAGAAGATCATTAACCCCACTTAATTATGCAAATATTATGCATTTATTAAGCAACATATACTACTTAAATAATTAGAAATACCATGGCATCTATTTGCAAATTCAGAACAGGCAATGCAAGCCGATTCCCCGATTCCCTGAGTCAGCCTAAATATTATTTTAAATTTCAAAGAATCTTACACAAATTAAAAAGAGGCGAGCCTTTTTTTGAACTTTCCACATGATTTGCATTTATAAAAAAAGAAAAACCAGTAACTGCCAGTAACCCCCCCCCCCCCACCCCCCACCCCCCACCCCCCCCACCGGAAATATGCATGTATAAATTGATGAAGAGTAGGGGTTAATTTTTACAACTGGACTCTTGTCTGTTCTAATATAGATTTCGACATTTAAGGACAGGATATATCAGCACTTTGAAGAATGTCTCGGTCATGGTTGCTCCAGCTTTCTCTCCTGCTGACCGCTCTGCTTCTGGAACCGGTCCAGAGCAGGCACGGGTGCACTGACAGGTGCTGCTCCTTCCTGAATAAATTTCCAGGGAGGCTGAAGGCACTGAGGACGTCCTTTGCCACGATAAGGGACTACTACGTGAGTATGCCCTCTCTTTTACAAGATGCTAAACCCCGAGCTGTTATTTAGCGCATCGCATCTTGGCTTTAAAAATGAACATTGCGCCTACCGATTCAGGAAACGCATTATACGATATCTTTTTGTTCTCGCTTTAGGAAGGTAAAGACGACATCGAGACGGCGCTGCTAGACGACGATATGCTAAGTGACTTCCAAGTGAGTAGACGGTACCTTTTTTACTTGTCGCATGCTAAACATTTTGACTTGTTAGGGCAACAAAGTTCATAATGTACTTAGAAAAAGGGGTCAACAGACGTAACGGCCACGGGAAGCTGGAGGGGGACCCTCGGGTTTACTCCGTGTCTGTTTGACACTACAGGCGGAGTAGGATGTGAGCTCACATCGTGTTCATTTTTTTCGGCTGACTGCCAAGCAGAGAAAGAAAATATATGTATTCATCTTCTGTCTGTTTTCCATTCATCGGTTTGCGTTCAAATAAGATTTGGCACAGCTAGAGAATTCGTGTAGGCTGTACGCTGACGCGCACACCTGTCTCTGCAGAGTCCTTTCGGATGCCACGCAATAAACGACGTTCTACGATTTTACCTGGACACCGTCCTACCAACTGCTATTAAAGAAAAAGACAGAAAAGACTACACATATCATATCGACAATATAGGAGGCATATTCAATGAGTTGAAGAAAGAAATGCTTCACTGTGTAAGTAACCCATACTTATAATCCTGTAAATCTATATGTTCTGTAGGCTACATTTGACACGATCGTCCTGGTTTTCATTTCATAGTATTCATGAATCGAGCATTAACTGTCGCTACAAAGCATCATCATTTTAAGCATGTGCAAAGAAAACATTCCTTTAAAAAGTAATCCTGGACAAAATTCAGTCGATGGACGTGAGAATACAAAACATGGCAGCGACTTACACTGATGAGTTCGACGTCGCCGTCTAAGGTTGTTTTATAGGGTATATTTCGTGGATGTTCTGCTGCATGTACAGTCCGCTAGGACTTCAGGGATACCAGTAGTATGGCAGATTTCATTCTTCCCCTCTAATTGGGACTGCTTTAAACTTGGGACACCACATGAGTTTGAATGGAATGGAATGGAATCTCTGGGCAATCAGTGGCATTAATCTGTCAATTAGCCATCAGGAAGAAAAGAGAGCCTGCAGCACTGCTGGGCTCATGGGCCAGATCTGAGTATCCCTGGGCTACTGTATACACAGGCCACTGCATATATATATCCAAGTGCATTTATAGTCCACTTAATATATAGGGGCTTCATAACTAATGCATTTGACTTTTTGCTGTATAGAGCGGTTTTTGATGTGTAATTGATGGGGGAAATTAAATTCCCCAGTCACTGGTTTTTACAGCGCTAGATGCAACACAACTGCTGTCTCCTCATTGGAGGAACTGTAATGAAAAGGGAAAAAAAGGTCCTAACATCTTTCTCTTTCTTTATTTCTCCTTTAAAGAGAAATTACTTTTCTTGCAAGAAACCTTTTGAACTCGACAGCATCATGACAACATACAAAAAAGTAAGTACACATCAAACGTCTCTCTGTGGGGGTGTTTTAAGTGAAGATTACCTCACTAAACAGTTTGGTGAAAGTTTTACTACAGTATATCCCCTGAAATCCATGTTGACCGTTGTTGTTGTTTTTTGCTGCATTTCAGATGCAAGGCCAAGGACTATACAAAGCTATGGGGGAGCTGGGCCTGCTGTTTAATTACATTGAAGAGTACATGATGTCACTCAAGCCTAAACACTGAACCTCTGGAGACCTCGTGGTACATCATACCTGCGGCTATAACCATAAGCAAGTGCTGTGGAGACGGATCACAGACAAACTTAATGAAATCTACACTTACCTCTTGTATATTGCATTCCAGTTATGAGAATAGTTACCTCTTTACAGATGAAGTTTCAGTGGAAATCTAAACCAGATGACAGCAAAGATATTCACACATTGAGCATATGGTGAAGTCAGATGAATGTTTTTCATGTATTTAGTAGTGTTTGTAATTTTGTCATGTCAAGGACATGGACCTGAGGATGCAGGCAGTCAGGTGACATCCTTATGTGACAGTCATGGGGGGGGGGGGGGGCTTTCAGCCTACCTTCTAAAACTGTCACTCTACCTCTTTAACCTGGAAACTGCAGTCCTGATTTTTTGTTTTTTAAACGAGACCAAACACTGTTCCCTGAAATACTGTCCATCTAGTTTAACTTACTGTTATGAAGCTACATCTATGCATAATCAAAGTTTAAAAATGAGCTTTTGAATTCCATTGAATTTTGAATTGAGCATACTTATCAAGTCATATTGACAAAATCATAGTATATGACATGCATATTTTTAATATTCAGGCAGGTGCAGTAGTATTATATGTTTTGTTAATTTACTCTTTAATATGCTGTTTTTGATATTTGTATTTATTATTATACTATTTTTATGATGGTTATAAGTTTTAATTCAAACAACTATTATTTTATACGAATAATAATTATTAATAAATATGGTGAATGCTGTAAAAATATAAGTGCTATGTTGGTTTAGAAAAATCTCCATTGGGGATTTGACTGCTTTTAAATTTGAGAAGTATGTGTATGTATTTATTTATTATCATGTGGTAAAGAGTAATAAAACTGATCATTTTTTACTAAGTTCATGTTCTAATTTCATTGTTTCCTCAGGGAACATTAACATGCATGTTCAGGGTTCCACACTAACTCCCTACCTCACAGTGCTGCATGTTCAGGATTCCACACTAACTCCCTACCTCACAGTGCTGCATGTGCAGGGTTCCACACTAACTCCCCACCTCACAGTGCTGCATGTTCAGGATTCCACACTAACTCCCTACCTCACAGTGCTGCATATTCAGGATTCCACACTAACTCCCCACCTCACAGTGCTGCATGTTCAGGGTTCCACACTAACTCCCTACCTCACAGTGCTGCATGTTCAGGGTTCCACACTAACTCCCTACCTCACAGTGCTGCATGTTCAGGATTCCACACTAACTCCCTACCTCACAGTGCTGCATGTTCAGGATTCCACACTAACTCCCTACCTCACAGTGCTGCATGTGCAGGGTTCCACACTAACTCCCTACCTCACAGTGCTGCATGTTCAGGATTCCACACTAACTCCCTACCTCACAGTGCTGCATGTTCAGGGTTCCACACTAACTCCCTACCTCACAGTGCTGCATGTGCAGGGTTCCACACTAACTCCCTACCTCACAGTGCTGCATGTTCAGGGTTCCACACTAACTCCCTACCTCACAGTGCTGCATGTTCAGGGTTCCACACTAACTCTCCACCTCACAGTGCTGCATGTGCAGGGTTCCACACTAACTCCCCACCTCACAGTGCTGCATGTGCAGGGTTCCACACTAACTCCCCACCTCACAGTGCTGCATGTGCAGGGTTCCACACTAACTCCCTACCTCACAGTGCTGCATGTGCAGGGTTTCACACTAACTCCCTACCTCACAGTGCTGCATGTGCAGGGTTCCACACTAACTCCCTACCTCACAGTGCTGCATGTGCAGGGTTCCACACTAACTCCCCACCTCACAGTGCTGGAGCAGCTCTACTTCAGTTCACTCAATTCAGCAAACAAATATCATTTCAATTTATAAAGTGAAAATCCCCATAATGTTCCACGATGACAATACATTGAATTAAGTTTGAATTCACTTCCTGATGCAGTGGAATGATTTGGATTGACCCTCAAAGCTTCACACAGATATCTGACTGTGGGGGAAGTGAAGATTAAGTTTCTGAATCAGGGAAGTGCAGATTAAGTTTCTGAATCCAGCCTTTTTAACTGCTAACACCCTCCTTTCATGTTCTGCACTCTGAATACAGAACACAAGTGCATCAACAGTTAAAATCCCTCACTTATCCAATGCGTAAATTTAATTTGAGGATAAAAAGGATATCACTCATCAGTTAAATCACCAAATTAATTGTTAGGCAGAGCAACCGGTTGGATCAACCTTTATCAAATGAACAGTAGTGTTACTTATTGGATGTTCTTTGCATGAGGGCCAAATCCATGCTTGTGTAGAGAGAGAGAGAATGACATCAATATTTTGTTTGCTAGTGATGTGCAAGCTCTCACCAGAAACAGGAAGAAACACCTGACATGGCAGAGAATCAGAACGTGAGTGTAAAACCTGATCTTTATTTCTGACAGGGATTTTCAGATAAGAACAAGAATGTGTATCTGTGCATTTCCACACTTTAACAAAAATGTTTAAAACACCAAATTGGGTTGGAAAAAATGGTGTCATGTTGCAACTAATACCAATGCCATCTTGCTCAACTGCAAATTAACCTTAAAACCATAAAATGGCAAATGAAACTCAAACATTTATTTGACAAGCATTAGGAAAACCTTGCTTGCTGTACACACAGAAGTCAGTAGGCCGGTTACCAGCAAATATTTTTCTTTTATACCAATCAGTGATGTAGTGGCTAAAAAAGAAAAAGTGGGAAGTGGGTGAACCTTAATGCCCTAGGCCTGCTTCTCTGGTTATCCTCATATTCATGGACCACATTGTCTTATTGGCTTATTTCTATATTTAATAATATATGCTTATGTAATATAAACATTAAATAAAGATGTACTTATATCCATAGGTCGGAATAGTATTCACTGTGTGAACTAAACTGTGTTCTTGGCTAGAAATAGCTGTACAAAATAAGTATTGTACCTTACTGAACCTGTGTTTAGCAGTTGTCTATGACCATGAAATGCACTTTTTGTACGTTGCTTTGGATAAAAGCGTCTGCCAAATAACTGTAATGTAATGTAATCCATGAGTTAACTTAAAATAGAAGGCTATTCATTTTACATGGGCTGATCTCTATAAAATGATTTACACAAGGCTGATATCACATACCGTGCCGTTATGTTTGTGTATCTTTAACATGAGAACAGTTCTCTGCCCAGCTCTCCATAACTAGAGACCAAACACAGTAAACAAGCTGGCTTAAAAATGAGAGCAACTGTTACTAAGGTCTGGCCTACATACACAGGCGAACACATGTACACAATAAAGTTAGGACTATTCCAAGGGCCTGACCTACGGGGGGTCCTCAAAAAATACTAGAAAATAGCATCAATCATGCTCAAACAAGTTAAACTTTATTAGTTTGCGATTGCACAAGTTATGCCTAATGTTATGACTAGTTATTCCACTATGAAATCAGCTGCAACTGCGTCTGCCAGGTAACATTAGGGACAGCACTGGAACAGTATCAGTGGCTCAAATGTTACTAGCTGCTAGTCAAGTTAACCAACTTGACCTCATGCCACAGGATTACATAATGTTTCAAATAGTTTTACCCAGGTCTGATATACCGTTCAACGTTACGCCACTGGATCACACCATCAGTAATGATAACAACGATCCTTAAAGTGTAAAATAATAACTGCATGAAAGCACATTACACTTACATATATTTATATTTTTCTCATCAGGCGTCATACCGCTTTACAACGACTGAGAGAATATCGCCTCGGTCCCCACCAATGGCCATCCCCATCGCCATTTCCATCGACACCACATTTTTGAAACCTTTGGGAGCTACCTTCAGCTTCAAGCCACTGGCTGCACGAGAACAACCAGGTATGATTCTGGGCAGCTAACGCTACTGCCCAAACATGTCACCCACTGCACACCTCTAGCTGCTAAGTTTGCAACAGATTGATCCGCTACGAGAAAGTACCAACCATGAGGTATGTAGGTCTGTACCACAGTAAGCACCATAATTCATTGGACAGTGACACATTCTTTGTTATTTTGGTTCTGTACTCTAGCACTTTGAGTTTGAAAGGATACAATGACAATGCGGTTGAAGTGCAGACTCAGCTTTTGTTTGAGGGTATTTTCATCCATATTGGATGAACCGTTTAGAAATTATAGAACCTTTTGTACATAGTCCCCTCCATTTTCAGGCATAAAAAATATTGGACAGTTTAACATAATGTAGAATAAAGTAATAATTTTTTATATTTGGTCGTATATCCTTTGCATGCAATGACTGCTTGAAGTCTGCGATGCATAGACATCACCAGACCCTGGGTATCTTCCCTGGTGATGCTCTGCCAGGCATGTACTGCAGCCATCTTCAGTTCCTGCTTGTTTCGGGGACTTTTTGCCTTCGGTCTCCTCTTCAGCATGTAAAATGCATGTTCAATTGGATTCAGATCTGGTGATTGACTCGGCCAGTCAAGGATTTTCCACTTTTTGGCCGTCAAAATCCCCTTTGTTGCTCTAGCAGTATGTTTCGGGTCATTGTCTTGTTGCATGATGAAGTGCCGTCCAATGAGTTTGGAGACACTTGGTTTTTTCTGAGCAGATAAAATATTTCTGTAGACTTCAGAATTCATTGTTCTACTTCTGTCTGCAGCCACATCATCGATGAAGACAAGTGAGCCCGTTCCACTGGCAGCCATACAGGCCCAAGCCATAACACCCCCTCCACCATGTTTCACGGATGAGGTGGTATGCTTTGGATCATGGGCATTTCCTTTTTTTTCTCCACACTTTCCTCTTTCCATCACTCTGGTAAATGTTAATCTTCGTCTCATCTGTCCACAAGACTTTGTTCCAGAGCTCTTGGGGCTCTTTCAGGTGCTTTTTAGCAAACTGTAATCTCGCTTTTCTGTTCTTCAGGCTTATCAGTGGTTTGCATCTTGTAGTGTACACTCTGTAGTCCTGCTGGTGTAGTCTTCTACGTATGGTAGACTTTGACACATCTACACCTGCATCCAGGAGAGTGTTTTTGATCTGTTGGGCTGTTGTCAGGGGGGTTTTCTTCACCATAGAGAGTATTCTCTGGTCATCCACTACAGTGGTCTTCCTCAGTCTACCGGGTCTTTTGACATAATTGAGTTCACCAGTTGTTTTTTTCTTGTTAATGATGAACCAAACTGTTGACTTGGGCATGTCCAGGGTTTTCGCAATGTTCCTGATTGATTGATTTTCATTTCTGAGACTTACGACGGCCAGCTTAATTTGCATCGACACTGCTGTCTTCCTCATTTTGTCACACCCCAACAACTATCTCCAAGGCAACTGCAAAGTCTAGAATCAAGACTAGACATCAACAGCTCTCTTCTGCATTCACTAACAACACAAATGAATACATCTGCCTAACGAAACACATCTGTGAAGCCAATTCAACAAATACTTGTAGTACCTTAAAATGGGGGGACCATGTACAAAAGGTGCTGTCATTTCTAAACGGTTCATCCGATATGGATGAAAATACCCTCAAATTAAAGCTGACAGTCTGTACTTCAACCTCATTGCCTCATCATTTCAAACCCAAAGTGCTAGAGTACAGAACCAAAATAACAAAAAATGTGTCACTGTCCAATGAATTATGGTGCTCACTGTATGTTAGCCAAGTAGCCAGAATCCAAATTTACAATTGTCATAGTCAGTCTATTATTGTAGCGTAAAAAAAAACAAAGGCCTACCCACCTCTAGATGTTGACACTTCGCACTGCTGGTCCTTGACCGATGCTAATAATCTCGCCAGCCTGCAAAATGTAAATGTTAATTGGTTAATGTAAACATAATTCTGCACTTTGTCATTTCATGTAGGCCAACATAACCATCTTGTGCCCATTATTGTGCCTAAACATAATAAAAAATTAATTGCTACAAATTGCATTCACTATCTGAGTATGAAACAGGTGGCCTATGCCAAAATGTAAATACAACAATTAATTTCACTTTTATTTTTCTTTAACATTTTAATACAATGCTACCATAATGCGAAACAAAAATGTGAATTTGACGTGTGAATTGGAAAAGGCTACGTTTCCTTCTTAAAACCATAAATGTTATGCCAATTTTCAAACTGTCAGATCAACAATGCCATTTATTTACCTTTGTGGTACCAGGCTGTTAAAATTTAAAGTGGAAACACTATTTTGTTTGGCGACTTCGTTTCTACTCTCCAGTGTCGCTGTAATGTAATTGCAAATGTTATCTAATTGAAAATTGGTTGCATGTGGGTTGGAACAGACAAACTTCTGCAGGTTGTTGTCACGGAAGGATTCTTGACCGACTGACCGAATGAATGAATGAATGAATGATATTACTTCCCCAGGGTTTCTGTAATACTCTCATGTTTTCATTTGTATTGCGGGGATATTTCAGACTCTTCATGATGAATTTATGAATTGATGAATTACCTGGATGAGCAGGTTTTGTTATCCTGACAGTATATGTAATCTTTTAGCGCTAAGATTATGATACTTGCGTGTTTTCACTCCTGAAGACATTTTACCAGAAAGAGGGTCTCAGACACGTCTGGCTGCATCTGCATGCGTCTGCAAAAGCAGAAGCTGCAGTGCATCTGGTTGCATTTATATGCGTCTGCAAAAGCACAAGCTGCAGTGCATCTGGCTGCATTTATATGCGTCTGCAAAAGCAGAAGCTGCAGTACATCTGGTTGCATTTATATGCGTCTGCAAAAGCACAAGCTGCAGTACATCTGGCTGCATTTATATGCGTCTGCAAAAGCACAAGCTGCAGTACATCTGGCTGCATTTATATGCGTCTGCAAAAGCAAAAGCTGCAGTGCATCTGGCTGCATCTACATGCGTCTGCAAAGAAAGCGCGGCATCGCTGCATTATATCGCTGCAAGCACAGCTGCAGTGCATCTGGTTGCATTTATATGCATCTGCAAAAGCACAAGCTGCAGTGCATCTGGTTGCATTTATATGCATCTGCAAAAGCAGAAGCTGCAGTACATCTGGCTGCATCTACATGCGTCTGAAAAAGCAAAAGCTGCAGTGCATCTGGCTGCATTTATATGCGTCTGCAAAAGCACAAGCTGCAGTGCATCTGGTTGCATTTATATGCGTCTGCAAAAGCACAAGCTGCAGTGCATCTGGCTGCATCTACATGCGTCTGCAAAAGCAAAAGCTGCAGTGCATCTGGCTGCATCTACATGCGTCTGCAAAAGCAGAAGCTGTGCCGTTCAGTCTGATTTCTGAGTAATGTCACAAACAGTATCTCAGCGTCGCATTAGATGATCATTCCTGGAAGACTGTTGAGAAGCAGACAAGTTTTATGAGCTTCACCTGCATCAGTGGATGATTGGACTTAAATATGTAACTGTCCTGATAGGTCAGGCTGTGAGGAGGTCTTCCTCTGTCACCATGCCAACTCATCAGGCTGTACGCAGGTCTTCCTCTGTCACCATGCCAAGTCAGTCAGATATAATCAGCATGAGTCACTCTGAGCAATGTGGTGACACTGTCTTTTATTTACTATCACACCACTTGTTTTTTTTTTTTGTTTGTTTGTTTTTTTTTAATTAGATGGTTGGAAATTTTTTTGACTACCAAAAACAGCGAATGCGTTCTACGCAACCTGCCTGGGTCCTGTGACAGTAAAGTGAAGACCAGGGGCCTCATTTATAGAACGGACTTACGATCATCAATTATCAATTTTGATCTTAAGCATGACTTACGCAGAAAACCACGTATACGTAGTTATTTATGAAACCTTATTTTGACGTGGAAATGATCTCATCTCTACACCAAGTCTAGACTTGACGTAAGTGATTTTCCTGCTGGTTATGTAGGAGCATTGCAGTTTGGGACACATATCCGTCCAAGCCTGTGGTGAACTTTGCATTAGCTTTATGAACAATTTGATAGGAATTATCAATTAAAGGTGTGAGGAATTAATTGCCAGACGCAAGGTGTTTTGAATTAAAAACAGAATGCGATGTTCTATAAATAGTGTGTCAAATTAGAAAAAAGTAACCATGGCTGTTCTTGTGTTATTGGAAGACATTGAAAACCGTGCTTTTAGAAGGGAGAGTTTTCAGAGACCGGAATGACTTTTTTGCGCATGATGATCTTCCAAAAAGTTTGCTTTTTTCTTTTGGTCCATGGTTATTCCTGACTAAACCCTCATTTGTACTAGCATTATATAAGGGGAAATCGCTGATTGTAAGGCACGTTCAGGTGCCGTCAATTTTAAGTTAATTTGAGATTTATAGATCACAAGTGCGTAAGTTACAAATGGGCTTCTTAGAACCTGCGTAAGCAAGGTTTTTTTATGCTCACTATCTTTTATGAATTGAACATATGCACACCGTCAGAAATGATCTTAAGACTAAGTTCAAGTATAAATCTAAGAACATTTTTATAAATGAGGCCCCAGGACCTCCTGGTCTTCCTGTATGACCTGTCGTGATAATTACACACACTGTGCACATATGCCAATGTGCCTTTCTCTGGAGAATAATAATTCTCTGAGCTGAATTAGCTCACGTGGAAAGAACTGCAGGAGTCAGAGAATGAACCAGCTGCTGGCCTCCTCCAGCACTGAACCACAAACAGTCCGAGTAGCTGGTCTGCCCATCAGCCTCACTGCTAGGAATCTGCCTATTTCGGGCCAGACTGAACACAGTCGAGTTGAAGGTGTTCATCTTATGACTAACTTATTTAAGGGGTTATTGTCAACAGCAGAAACAACTAAGAACACTACAACATTAGGGCCTCCATCTAGAGCACCTTATCTACAAACACAACTGAAAAGCGGTTTTGAAAACCAGCACACCGTTTTTCCGGCAAACTGTCTCTACCGGCAGGTATGTGGACTACTCGTCACCGGCGAGCTGAGTCACTGTGGAGCCGCCCCACCCCTACATGACTGCGTACTGAGAATCTGTTACTAGTAATTGAACCGCAGAAGATAACAGGTGTCAGTAAATCCAAAATGCACATATGAGATGTCACAGGCACATGATGTGCCTGTACTCTGGATTTTAATGTGCACATTCAGACTGCAAACAAACAATCAGTCTGCAGCTCGCTCGCACTAAATGGAACTGGTGAGTCATTGGGCTCCATCTTACACCCGGTGCAAAGCAGCACCAAGCGCAACGCACGTGTCTTTGCTAGTTTCAGACCAGTTTCTCGTCCAGTGGCCACGTTGTTCAAATAGCAAATGTGCTTGCGCCCATCTGAGCACCCATGGGCGTGTTGGTCTTAAAATGAGGTGTGGTCAGGCACATTGTTGGTGCATTGCTATCTTGAGGCAGTGGAAAGCGATTGTGCGATTGACCAACAAAAACCTGGTCTTAAGTCAATGGCGCAGTATTTTACTGTTATTTTAAGGGCGCATTATTAAGCTAGTAATATGCGCCTACATAGGCGGGTGCACAACACGTAATATTTTTTAAAAATGTCATAATGGTTAGTCATAATATTGGTAATATAATATTAATATTATATATATTAACATAATATTCATAATATAATATTTGGTGGAATCCCGCTGTTGCCATAGATGGTTTGTTCGCGCGCTTTCACTTCGCGCATGAGCAGATCCGTATCCTCTGCAGAGAAGCGTTCTTTCCTACTACCTGGCAAATCCGCCATTATAATAGCAATCCGCCAAGGTGCAAGTGCATCTGTCTTTTAAAGGGAATGGGAGATAACACTCTGATTGGTTCACAGACCCACAGCCACTCACAGCCCACAGACCCACAGCCACTCACAGACCCACAGACACACAGACACTCACTCACAGTCCACAGACACACAGCCACTCACAGACCCACAGCCACTCACAGTCCACAGACCCACAGCCACTCACAGACCCACAGACCCACAGCCACTCACAGACCCACAGACCCACAGACCCACAGCCACCCACTCACAGACCCACAGACCCACAGCCACTCACAGACCCACAGCCACCCACTCACAGCCCACAGACTCACAGACCCACAGCCACTCACAGACCCACAGCCCACAGACCCACAGGCCCACAGCCACTCACAGACCCACAGCCCACAGCCACTCACAGACCCACAGCCCACAGACCCACAGCCACTCACAGACCCACAGCCACTCACAGACCCACAGCCCACAGACCCACAGACCCACAGCCACCCACTCACAGCCCACAGACTCACAGACCCACAGCCACTCACAGACCCACAGCCCACAGACCCACAGCCCACAGCCACTCACAGACCCACAGACCCACAGCCACTCACAGACCCACAGCCCACAGACCCACAGCCCACAGCCCACAGACCCACAGCCACTCACAGACCCACAGCCCACAGCCACACAGCCAGCCCCACAGACCCACAGCCCACAGACCACAGCCACAGCACTCACAGACCCACAGCCACAGCCCAGCCACTCACAGCCCACAGCCACCCTCACAGACCCACAGCCCACAGACTCACAGACCCACAGCCACTCACAGACCCACAGCCCACAGACCCACAGCCACTCACAGCCCACACTTAGGACACTTGGAAACAGGTGTAAAATCATGTTTTTACACGACTTATCATTAAGTATTTGGTAACATCTTAAATGTTATATCCCTTACACTATTGTTTCATGTACTCATTTTTCAGAGGAATAATGCTAATAATAATAATGATGGTGATGATGATGATGATGATTTATTATTATTATTATTATTATTATTATTAATACTTCCCCATTTACTTCCATTTACTCCTTTAACATCAGCACTTTTTCCACACACAGAGTCGATAGGAGACCAAGCTCTGTAATGTGCCCAGGCCCCCAATCAAATACAATGTGCTATATGCCATCAAAACATCCTGGCAACTGTATCATTTCCACACATTTGAGCAAATAAGATCTAAAATGTGTATAAACGGCACGATGCATCAGATGCATCCCCTGCAGCCTTTCTAGTGACACAGTCACAGAGTGTGAAACAGTCATTGTGAAAGATACAATGTGCAAGTGTACATCTGATAATGTATCAGATAATGTGGGCGTTTGAAATGGTGCCAGTCATTAGTGTAAATTTGCACTTCGCCTTTTTGTCAAAACTAATGAAAAGTCAAGGCCATTCTGTGCATTCATTCTACAAAATATCCCTTCACAGGGTTTTTGGAGGCACTGGGTTTTAATCTGGCCTAGAGAGCAGTTTACCCTCAGCTCTTAATCTGGCCTAGAGGGCAGTTTACCCCAGCTCTTAATCTGGCCTAGAGAGCATCTTCCCCTCAACTCTTAATCTGGCCTGGAGAGCAGTTATCTCTGCTGTTGCTGAAGCACTGGGTTTTAATCTGGCCTGGAGAGCAGTTCTCTCTGCTGTTGCTGAAGCACTGGGTTTTAATCTGGCCTGGAGAGCAGTTCTCTCTGCTGTTGCTGAAGCACTGGGTTTTAATCTGGCTGAGAGCAGTTCCTCTAGTGTTGTGAAGCACGGGTTTTCTGTGGAAGAAATGTTCTCTGCTGTTCTGAAATGAAGATTTAATCTGGCCTGCGATGATGCCAGTTCATCTTGACATTTGCTAGCACTGGGTTTTAATTGGCCTGGAGACAGTCTCTTGGCTTGCTGAAGCACGGGTTTTAACTGGCCTGAGAGCAGTTCTTTGTGTGCTGAAGCACTGGGTTTTAATCTGGCCTGGAGAGCAGTTCTCTCTGCTGTTGCGAAGCAGGTTTAATCTGGCCTGGAGAGGCAGTTTCCTGCGTGCGAAGCACGGTTTAATCTGGCCTGGAGAGCAGTTCTCTCGCGTTGCTAAGCACTGGGTTTTAATCTGGCCTGGAGAGCAGTTCTCTCTGCTGTTGCTGAAGCACTGGGTTTTAATCTGGCCTGGAGAGCAGTTCTCTCTGCTGTTGCTGAAGCACTGGGTTTTAATCTGGCCTGGAGAGCAGTTCTCTCTGCTGTTGCTGAAGCACTGGGTTTTAATCTGGCCTAGAGAGCGGGTTCCCCTCGTAGTGAGTATGTGAATGAACAGGCATCAGATTTTTCTGTAAAAAAAATGCTTTCTGCTTTCATTCTGATATTAAATGTAAGATATTACACACAGCAGACACTCCCGCCTGCCACTGCTCTATGACCATTCAACAGAATTTTCAGAGTCTTTCTGTCATTACACAAGTGTCTGTTACGGTTTGTGACAAAGCATTATTGCACAGGAGAGTCATCAGATATCCACGAGCGAAGATCGGTCAGGCGTTTCTCCGGACAGTCCCCCAGTAGCGTCCCCGTGGTAACTGGGAAACTCCTGGAACGGTGATTGGCGCCTGATGGTGGCGACACGTCTCTGGGGGAGGGGCCCCTAACGGGTTCCAACTCTCCCGTGTGAAGCAACACCCAGCAGCACGAGCGGGTCCCGCATGGACACGGAGGCACGCGCCGCCCGAACGACTCCGGCCTTTCCCATGATTCATGGCACTCGAGACGCCGTCCGCTGATGCGACATTTCAAATGAAACAGAAAGGAAAGGAAGGAAGCCATCTTTAGGCAGACGCACAGGGCTCAGAGCGAGCCCACAGAACACACCTACTCAGCGCTCAATCACCTTTTTTTAACCCCACTGGCCTAGCGTTAACGATTTTCTTCTTTAAAAATGTAACCACCAAATTCTACTAATTGCGCCGTCTCTCAGGCACATCACGGTCATATTCATCCAGCACTTACTAATTACTCATCTGCAGAACTCGGGCTGGCTCATTTCCAATCACAGACCCACCGCACTCGGGCTGGCTCATTTCCAATCACAGACCCACCACAGTCGGGCACCTGTGGGGTAAGAGAGGGCAAGCCCCGAGATACAAATGCTACTAGATCAATTTTTGGGAATTCCCCGGTTACCTGCACTCACCTCACCACTGTGGCCTGTGACGGTGTTTACGGCACGGTGGAGGGCTCTCCACTTTCGCGCTCAGTACTGGTTCAGTAAAAGCGCTCCTAAACGCAGGCCATGGTTGATATAGGTAGTCCGGATGCCTCATTCTGAGCCTCGCCCACCGTGCTAAGCGGACGGTGATGGGACGCCCCCGTCGCAGGCTGAGGTGTTTTGGGATCTCGCGACGTCAGACCAAAACTTCTGCCGTGACGCTCTTCGCAGAAACGACGCTGTGCGAGAGGGGGACGTGACCGCCATGCTCGCTTCCGCTCCGCGCAGCCCTCTGAGGCGTCTCCGACCGAACACCTCCATGCAGCAAAAACAAACCGCCTCCACAGAGCAGGCCGTTAAAAAACCCGGCGCACACAACAACACAACACTGATTCCACCCGCAATCTGACTCACGCTGAAAATGGGAAGAAGGTTGTAATTCAATGAGTTTGCAGGTTCAAAGATGGGAAAGAACACCGCGGTGTCCTTGGTACAGATGGGAAAGAACACCACGGTGTCCTTGGTAAAGATGGGAAAGAACACCGCGGTGTCCTTGGTAAAGATGGGAAAGAACACCGCGGTGTCCTTGGTACAGATGGGAAAGAACACCGCGGTGTCCTTGGTAAAGATGGGAAAGAACACCGCGGGGTCCTTGGTACAGATGGGAAAGAACACCGCGGTGTCCTGTAAGATGGGAAAGAACACCGCGCCTTGTGGGAAAGAACACCGCGGTGTCCTTGGTAAAGATGGGAAAGAACACCGCGGTGTCCTTGGTACAGATGGGAAAGAACACCGCGGTGTCCTTGTAAAGATGGAAAGAACACCGCGGGTCCTTGGAAAGATGGGAAAGAACACCGCGGTGTCCTTGGTAAAGATGGGAAAGAACACCGCGGTGTCCTTGGTAAAGATGGGAAAGAACACCGCGGGGTCCTTGGTAAAGATGGGAAAGAACACTGCGGTGTCCTTAGTAAAGATGGGAAAGAACACCGCGGTGTCCTTGGTAAAGATGGGAAAGAACACCGCGGGGTCCTTGGTACAGATGGGAAAGAACACAGCGGTATCCTTGGTACAGATGGGAAAGAACACTGCGGTGTCCTTGGTACAGATGGGAAAGAACACTGCGGTGTCCTTGGTAAAGATGGGAAAGAACACTGCGGTGTCCTTGGTAAAGATGGGAAAGAACACTGCGGTGTCCTTGGTAAAGATGCAACCATAAAAACAAGACTTCACTGTTGACATTTAATTCAGGAAAGAGAAGCTTTTTTTTCTCTCAAACTTTTCTTGGGAATAAAATGCGAGCATTGCATCTCATCAGTTAACTTCCTTTACAGACAACTGGAGTTCTTTAAAGCAGAATTCCTCCTGTACTTTTCACTCCGTCACCCTGGGAAAAATGCTGAACCTTGATCATCAATCACCACTAAGCCCCAGTGCGGTGGGGTGAGTCCTGTGCCCAGGCTCACATCACGTGGAGCCCACCCCCCCACCCCACACCCCCACTGACCCTCCAGGTGTAATCAAAAAGGCAGATAAATAATTAAACATAGCTATGATAAACAGCTATATGGCTCTAATTCTGCCATAAATCTACAAGCAAGCCTGCATATTCACAAAACAAGGCAGATCATTTTCAAAATCTTTTAATCCAGAATAAAAGCGGACCGGGACATCAGTACAGCAGTTTGACATAAAAATAAAAAAAAGATGCGTCTGTGCTCTCGTACGCGGCGGAAAAGGAGTGGTCTGGTGAAACTGGAGCTGTGAGCGGTGAAGAGCACGCCCACGAGCCGCACGCACCCTCAGCACCGACACTAAACCTGACCACACGCACCTCTACCGACTCCGCTCAAACAAGAACAAGCCAACCGAAAATAAGACGCAAGCTGGTATATCCTGTCTCCATGATGTCATTTCCTGTGGATGTAGTTCCACAAAGGGCTAGGGCACGTAGCTCAGGCAACTTGCTCTTGGCATGGACTGGAACTTCCATGATCATTCATCCCTGCTATCCTTCCGTGGAGGAAGACAGCTGACCAATTAACAATGACAAATGACCTAATGGCCAATAAAAAACAGCTAAAACGGCTCCCTTTGGGGGTGGCATGGCAGCCCTTTTTTTCAGATGCCTGTAACGTTTGCAGATGTGAATGAAAGGGTGTGCAGGGGAAGGAGCGACGTGGGCTTCTGGTCGGGGTTGGGGGGGAATTGTGTGGCCTGATCAGCATGCTATCAGAGCTGGATTTAACGGCAGGGACAGCACACACACTCTCCTTTTCCCAAAGAGGCCAGTTCTGCTTTGAGGACACCAGTTTGTGTACTCACACGGACAATGAACAAAAAGCTGGAAAGTTGTAACTCTTAGTATCTTTGAAAAAGAAGCCTGTGCAGTGAGCAGGTCTCTTCCTGCAGGTCTCTTCCTGCAGAAGGACTCTCGGCTAAAGCCATGCTTTTGCCTTCAGTGCAGAACACAGGAAACCAAGTCTGATTGCCGTTTGACTATGTACACTTTATAAATCAATCAATTACAACTATTCACACCACTTTTCTTAAACAAGCCTTTAGTCCATTTTCACTGCTGCACGGGACCCAGCTTAAGTTACTGCTACGCAGCCAAAGTTTGAAACGCAGATGTGAATATGGCTTCATTAAGCCTGTGCTAACGGAATGCTAACTGCACTAAAGAATCCAGTCTGTCATTCAAGTGAAGAAGGACATGACCATACTGAAATAAACGGTAGTTACCCCTGCAGTTCCCCCTGCAGGTAAAGCTTGTTATAATTCACTGGAAGGTTCTCTGCAGCGGACCATGAAACCAGAGCTCCAGAGTCAAAGTGGAGCCTAGTCCATTCAGCTCCAGGAGCTCAGAGCACACTGTGGTGTAAAATGATATCAAACAACACTGTGGTGTAAAATGATATCACACAACACTGTGGTGTAAAATGATATCAAACAACACTGTGGTGTAAAATGATATCACACAGCACACTGTGGTGTAAAATGATATCAAACAACACTGTGGTGTAAAGTTATATCACACAGCACACTGTGATGCAAAGTTATACAGCCCACTGTGGTGTAAAATGACATCATACAACACACTGTGGTGTAAAATGACATCACACAGCACACTGTGGTGTAAAATGATAACAAACAACACACTGTTCTGTAAAATGATATACTTACAGCACATTATGGTGTAAAGTGATATCATACAGCACACTATGGTGTAAAATGATATCAAACAACACACTGGTGTAAAATGATATCAAACAGCACACTGGTATAAAATGATATCACACTGCACACAGGTGTAACATGATATTATACCTAAGGTCACATCACATTGTAGCAATGTATTTAACACCAATTTGTACACATTATTGAAAACACACAGAACAAACAGAATCTTAATACTCTAATTTGAAAAGATGGATATACAAAACTGACAATGTACATAACATGTTGAAATTATACCCCTCTGGACTAACACGCACATTTGGTGCACAATCAAACAAACAAATGAAATAATGCTCGACTCCAGATGGTAAAATCATACTGTCATAATAAAAGCAGGGATAATGCGTGAGATGGTAAAATCATACTGTCATAATAAAAGCAGCGATAATGCTTCAGACTGTAGAATCATATTGTCATAATAAGAGCATGGATAATGCTCCAGATGCCTTCTCGCTCACCTCCTCCCTCTCCCTCCTTCCTGCTCTCCTCTATCCTTGTCCTTTCTCTTGCTGAGCTCAAGTCCTATCGCTGATCGGGCTTATCAGGGAGCCTCGCAGGCTGATCAGGGAATTAGCAGCAGACCTTTGATCAGAGCTGAATCAGGGGCTTAATTCAGCGGAAGACCATCGCAGGGCTGAATCAGGGGCTTAATTCAGCAGCAGACCATCGCAGGGCTGAATCAGGGGCTTAATTTAGCAGCAGACCATCGCAGGGCTGAATCAGGGGCTTAATTTAGCAGCCAACCATCGCAGGGCTGAATCAGGGGCTTAATTTAGCAGCAGACCATCGCAGGGCTGAATCAGGGGCTTAATTTAGCAGCAGACCATCCATAGCAGAGCTGAATCAGGGGCTTAATTTAGCAGCAGACCATCGCAGGGCTGAATCAGGGGCTTAATTCAGCAGCCAACCAGAGGCTGAATCCCAGGCTTAATTTGCAGCAACCATCGCAGGGCTGAATCAGGGGCTTAATTTAGCAGCCAACCATCGCAGGGCTGAATCAGGGGCTTAATTTAGCAGCAGACCATCGCAGGGCTGAATCAGGGGCTTAATTCAGCGAGTCTGTATATGAACGCAGAGCAGATATTCCAGTCCCAGCTCACTTTTCCCGTCATCTACCAAACCTCTAAAACATTAAAAATGAAAAACATACTGCATTATGACAGCAGTAGTGTGCCATCAGGGGATGGTTTTGCTAATACAAACCTAAGGACCAACGCTCTCGAAAGTCCTGAAGACTAACAGTATGAAAATAACATATGGCCATACACTTATCAAACTCTGATCTCAGCCTCTCATGTCCTGCTTCATAATCTCAGCCTCTCATGTCCTGCTTCATAATCTCAGCCTCTCATGTCCTGCTTCATAATCTCAGCCTCTCATGTCCTGCTTCATAATCTCAGCCTCTCATGTCCTGCTTCATAATCTCAGCCTCTCATGTCCTGCTTCATAATCTCAGCCTCTCATGTCCTGCTTCATAATCTCAGCCTCTCATGTTCTGCTTCATAATCTCAGCCTCTCATGTCCTGCTTCATAATCTCAGCCTCTCATGTCCTGCTTCATAATCTCTGATCCTTAGCCTGCTTTTTATGCCCTTTTACAGGAGTGGCCGATTTGTTAAACATTTTTCAGAATAAAAAGAAATGTTTCTTTAAAAAATTAAATGAGTAATGAAAAATAAACTTGTGATCATCTGTAGGTTTTCTGAAAATCCATGCAATTTAACTCTCACAATTTCATTCTGCCGAAGGTTATTGCTTCCATTGTACAGCTCGGAGTGTACATCCACACGCCACGTGTTTCTCGGAGCGTACACGCACACGCACACGCCACGCGTCTCTTAGGTGTCCGGTGTCTCTGTCTCTCTGCCTGTTTTGGCCTTCTTCCTCCTCTTCGCCAGTAGCGGATTGGAGGAATCCTCAATGGTCTTGATTTTGATTTGCTCATAGTCCACTCTCATGGTAGCAAGGGCACTGGTCATTTCCTCCTACATCCACAAACACACGCACACACACACGCACGGACACACACGGGCACGGACGGACGGACGCACACACGCACGCACGCAAGGAAACACGCACGGACACACACGCACGCGGACACACACACGCACGGACGGACGCACACACACACACACGCACGCACGCACGCACGGACACACGCACGGACACACGCACGGACACACGCACGCGGACACACACATGGACACGCACGGACGCACGCACGCACGCAGAAGCACACACGCACACAAAAAGTAGATTCGGAAAGGCAATGATAGCACGTGCGTATAGGCCCTCACTGGAAACAGAGATGCTGTAATAGGCCCTACCTGAACAGAGCATGTGCTGACATAGTACTCCCTGAGAAAGACATGTGCTCCATAGTCACTCACACTGAGAAACAGAGCATGTGCTGCACATAGTGCACTCACACTGAGAAACAGAGCATGTGCTGTACATAGTACACTCACACTGAGAAACAGAGCATGTGCTGTACATAGTGCCCTCACACTGAGAAACAGAGCATGTGCTGTACATAGTGCACTCACACTGAGAAACAGAGCATGTGCTGTATTTGTTTGTTTTATATACACATATATACATTTTCAGGAAGGCAGTGGGTTTAGAGCATGGACTCCTCTCACCTTCACATCCTCCCAAGTGTCCTTCTCCTCCTTTAGCACACGGCTGGTGTGCAGGGGGGTCTGAGGGACCTCCATCGACTGCTGCAGACAGACACAGTCAGTCAGGCAGGCAGGCAGGCAGGCAGACATGTGGGGGGTTAGGGCTGCATTACAGCACATTTCATTAAAATAAGGCTAATGTACAGCAAAACATATTAACTAAATCAGCTCTTTTTAAAAGAGCCCCAAGCAATTAATATACTGGCTCATCAGACAGCCTCATTCAAGAGGAATCAGCAGAGCTTAGCGTCCTAGCATCCTCTAGCGTTCTCTAGTGTCCTAGTGTCCTCTAGCGCCATCTAGCGCCCTCTAGTGTCCCCTAGTGTCCTCTAGCGCCCTCTAGTGTCCTCTAGCGCCCTCTAGTGTCCTCTAGTGTCCTCTAGCGCCATCTAGCATCCTCTAGCGTCCTCTAGTGTCCTAGCCTCATCTAGCATCCTCTAGCGTCCTCTAGTGTCCTAGCCTCATCTAGCATCCTCTAGCGTCCTCTAGTGTCCTAGCCTCATCTAGCGTCCTCTAGCGTCCTAGTGTCGTCCACTGTCCTCTAGCGCCCTCTAGTGTCCTCGAATGCCCTCTAGCATCCTCTAGTGTCCTCTAGCATCCTCTAGCGTCTCCAGCTCTAGTGTCCTAGTGTCCTAGTGTCCTCAGGATGCCAGATATCTGAGTCCGAGTCATGCAGGCCTGGCTGCTGGGATCAAGGGTTTCTGGGGCAGACAGGGGCAGTAGGTGCAGGAAGGGGGCAATAACTGGCAGTAGGTGCAGTAGGCTAGTATAGGGGTCATGTAGGGGCAGGTGGGGGCCAGTAAGGGAGGCAGTAAGGGGCAGTAAGGCGGGGCAGTGCAGAGGGGCAGTAGGGGCAGGGGCAGTGGCAGTGGGTAGGGGCAAACGGCAGTGGGGGGCCCAGTGAGGGGACCAGTGGGGGCAGTGGGGGCCATAAGGGGCAGTAGGGGGCAGTAAGGGGCAGTGGGGGGCAGTAAGGGGCAGTAGGGGCAGTAAGGGGCAGTAAGGGCAGGTACAGCCACTCGGCGGAGATGCTGAAGTGCTCGCTTCCGTGGATGTGAAAGGAACAGAGCCGCAGGGCTTACGTTGATCCAGGGATGGTTCATGAACTCAGTGATGGTCATCCGCTGCGTGGGCTCCGTCTTCAACAGCGTGCGGATCAGCTGCCTGGCTGCAGGGACAGGGAAGAGCGTTAAAGCCTCCGGCTGTTCTGCCACTGCTACAGCGTGCTACAGCACAGAGAGATAGAACACTTCAACCCCTTAGCGCACAAGCCAAATCTTGCCAATCCTTGCCCATTTAGGGGGTACCCTATTTAAACCTTTTTAACTCCAGATGTGAACACCACAGAGACTTGAAAAATGGCTTAAATGAAGCAAGACATTTCTACAAATTACAATACTAACGCAGATTAGTTTATATTCATAATTGAAGAATAAAGTGCCACAATGCAATGTTCTGACAAAATCAAAGAATTTGCACTTAAGTTGCATGAAAACGAAAGATTGCAAATAATAGTTAACCATGTGCTGATCAACAGTCTGACCACAGTTCATAAAACAATGGATAGTAGAACTACTAGATGTAGAAGCAAACTAAGCAGTGTATCACGTCTCGAAATCTATCAAAATGTCTAATTGCATTGATGTAAATGCACAACATATCAGTATTTCATACAAATCACGTTTTGACTCAAGTATGTTGCACAACTTTCAAGTCGGGAATTACAAGCTTTTAGCAGCAGTAAAATGGTTAAATATCTAGGGTCAGAACATTCAAAATCTCCAATTAATAAAGCTTTTTGTCATTATAAAGCATATACATGAGCCCCTTATGAAGGTTTAAGATGAAACATTGCTATCAGATTTAAAAAATAATGCAAAAATATTGTCACACAATGCGGTACAGTACCTAAATGTGTAATAATTAACTTGTGTGTACTTCTATACTCTGTACTCTTGTATGTTTTCTTGTACGGGGATGGGACGACATGAAAACAATTTTCAACCGTCTGCCACGTTTTGGCAATGTTCCAACTCTCACGTCATCACTGTTACATGCTTCACAAAAACTATTACACTACTAACTAACGCCTACATCACAGTGTGAAATATCCACATTATATAACTCCACTAACCTATTTAAATATACTCAATTTCAAAAATAACGTATATAACCGAACTATTTTGAGCAGTAATACTTACATAGCAATGATGAAATCTCATCTATGTTCAGTAGATGGAGACAGAGACAGTATCAATGATACTGTTCTATTCGCTTCTGTTTTACTCCAGAAAACGATGTCAGCTAGGTCTATCAGCAAACATATGGCTTAGCTATGTCCAGAAGTCTTCAATAATAATAGTATTTGCCAAGAAATTACGAGATATCGTTGACCACATTTCGTTAGGTGCAGCATATTTTCTACTAACATAGAGTGAATGCGTAAGTGAATGCGATGCTAAGAATATTTTCTGTTACGCTGACCTATAAAACGCTATTCTAAAAGCAGAATTAGACATGTTATACATCATTAGAAAGCTTATACTCTCACCTACTGAATAAATGAATTGTCAATCAAGCCAGACTGTACTAAAAAGGGCGAAGACACCGTAAACAACAGGTGTGGTATTACGCACAGCTATTTTGGAAGACACCCAGGCGCGTATGCGCGTATATTTCCCGAATGGATTGTCCAAGACAATATATGACCACGCAGTCTCAAAAGGGACATCTCTACACCTAAAACCAATGGTAAGATTGTATATTTATTTAATATTTAGTCCCAGATATTGACTGTAGAATGACATGGTACCATTTTAAAAACTTTTTCTCGTTTATTTCATTATTCAGTGAGCAGCGTTTTCACTGCTGTATAGGCAGATCTTAGGGCTATTGTCGGGTTTATCTTGTTGCTATGACGGAATATGATTTTTTAGTGGTGAAAGAATATTTTTATGAATGCCAAGATAGACAATATTGTCTATTATGTCAAGGGTGGGGGGGTGTTTTGTAGATGAGACTGCAGGGAGGGGGTGCGTGTTAAATGAATGACCAGAGCGACAATGGTGGGGCTGCGAAACTCCGTTTTCGGCATAGTTGTCGTGTATTGTCTACTAATGAAACTAAAACAACGCGTTTCTGTTTTTAACTCACCACCTACATATTTACATGTATATTAACAGCCTGGCAAAGCTCAACACATCCACCTAAACCTACCCAAACCCTAACACATCCACCTAAACCTACCCAAACCCTAACACATCCACCTAACCCTACCCAAACCCCAACACATCCACCTAAACCTACCCAAACCCTAACACATCCACCTAACCCTACCCAAACCCCAACACATCCACCTAAACCTACCCAAACCCTAACACATCCACCTAACCCTACCCAAACCCTAACACATCCACCTAACCCTACCCAAACCCTAACACATCCACCTAACCCTACCCAAACCCTAACACATCCACCTAACCCTACCCAAACCCTAACACATCCACCTAACCCTACCCAAACCCTAACACATCCACCTAACCCTACCCAAACCCTAACACATCCACCTGCCCAATGCCACCCTGCCCCATCACCAGGCAGGCCTTTGAGGTCCTACGTCTCCACGCTCCACCCTAAAATGAGTGAGGCTGGCAGCTACCTTGCTCAGAGACGTCCGCCCACTCCGGGTTGGGGAACTCGTACTGGCCCATGCGGATCCTCTTCTTCATGCCGGGGGAAATGGCCAAGCCATGGTTCGAGTAAAAGGGCGGGTATCCGCAGAGCCTGGGGGGGGGGCGGGCACAGAGCTCAGTCACTGTGTCCCAGTAGAAAAGCTAATTAAGTATGATGGAGCCCCCACTCTGATGAAAGGGAGGAGAGAATGGAACGCAGACCACACACAGAAACAGTGCAGTCATCAAAACTCACAGGATGTACATGATGACTCCCAGAGACCACATGTCGCACGACTTGTCATACTTTTCAGGACCAAGCACCTCTGGAGCTGAGACAGAGAGCAGCAGGGACATGAGGAGCTGAAATGGCCTGAAAATAACACTGAAAATAACACTGAAAGCTGCCGTTTAATGAGACCGCTCCACTTCCTTACCCACGTAGTACGGAGTATAGCAAGGTGTTGCTAGGGAGTTGTGTGTTGTGGTTTCTTTGGCAAACCCAAAGTCTGTCAGTTTGAGGACTGCATTGGGTCTTTTTGAGGTATACAGCAGGTTCTCTGGCTGAAAGGAAAAAAAACTCAGTTGAAGCAGGAAGGTGCCATAAGGACAACACAGCACAGGTTCTCACAGTCACAACAAAGACCTCTCGCTTCTTTCTGCCAAACACACGTCCTGCAGAGGTGACAGGGTTATATGATTAGAGGTGCCAGTGTTATATAATTAGAGGTGCCAGTGTTATATAATTAAGAGGTGCCAGTGTTATGTGGGCAGCAGTGCCGGTGTAATATGGTTAGAGGTGCCAGTGTTATGTGGGCAGCAGTGCCAGTGTAATATGGTTAGAGGTGCCAGTGTTATGTGGGCAGCGGTGCCAGTGTTATATAATTAGAGGTGCCAGTGTTATGTGGGCAGCAGTACCAGTGTAATATGGGCAGTGTTATGTGGGCAGAGTGCCAGTGTTATGTGGGCAGCGGTGCCAGTGTTATATAATTAGAGGTGCCAGTGTTATGTGGGCAGCAGTGCCAGTGTAATATGGTTAGAGGTGCCAGTGTAATATGGGCAGAGGTGCCAGTGTTATGTGGGCAGAGGTGCCAGTGTTATATGGGCAGAGGTGCCAGTGTTATATGGTTAGAGGTGCCAGTGTTATATGGGCAGAGGTGCCAGTGTTATATGGGCAGAGGTGCCAGTGTTATATGGGCAGAGGTGCCAGTGTTATATGGTTAGAGGTGCCAGTGTTATATGGGCAGAGGTGCCAGTGTTATCTGGGCAGCGGTGCCAATGCCAGTGTTGGAGAGTGCCTTTATGGCAGTTGGTGCATGTTATGGGCAAAACTGGTATGGTTCGATGCTCTCATGTGTTGAGCCTTGGGAGGTGCAGGTTATCGGGCACTCACAATCCGTTTGGGGTTCCCTTCACTTACGTCCCAGGGCCGATGTAAGGCCTGCCAAAACGGGAGGCCTCTCCGGCATGCACCTTCAGATGTCTGAGGCTCTGGGGTGACGCAAGGAAAACATCAGGTGGTATGCAACTTAGTGAGCAGGGGCGATGTCACCGACAGGGTGGCCTGTACTCAGGGAATTGCAGACAGAGAGATATGAACTGGAGGAGGGGGTGGGACTCCAGGGAGGAGGGGTGGATGCAACTCAGGGAGGAGGGGTGGATGTAACTCAGGGAGGAGGGGGTGGATGTAACTCAGGGAGGAGGGAGTGGATGTAACTCAGGGAGGAGGGGGTGGATGTAACTCAGGGAGGAGAGAGTGGATGTAACTCAGGGAGGAGGGAGTGGATGTAACTCAGGGAGGAGGGGGTGGATGTAACTCAGGGAGGAGAGGGTGGATATAACTCAGTGAGGAGGGAGTGGATGTAACTCAGGGAGGAGGGGTGGATGTAACTCAGGGAGGAGGGGTGGATGTAACTCAGGAGGAGAGGGTGGATAGTACTCAGGAGAGGGGGGTGGATGTAACTCAGGGAGGAGGGGGTGGATGTAACTCAGGGAGGAGGGGTGGATGTAACGAGGGAGGAGGGGTGGATGTAACTCAGGGAGGAGGGGTGGATGTCAACTCAGGGAGGAGGGGTGGATGTAACTCAGGGAGGAGGGGTGGATGTAACTCAGGGAGGAGGGGTGGATGTAACTCAGGGAGGAGGGGGTGGATGTAACTCAGGGAGGAGGGTGGATGTAACTCAGGGAGGAGGGGGTGGATGTAACTGAGGGAGGAGGGGGTGGATGTAGCTCAGTGAGGAGAGGGGTGGCTGTGACTCAGGGAGGAGAGGGGATGTGACTTAAGGAGGAGGGGGAGTGGATGTAACTCAGGGAGGAAGGGGGATGTAATTCGGGGGGGGTGACCACCCAGGGAGCAGGGGTGGATGCAACTCAGGGAGGAGGGGGGATGTAATTCAGGGGGAGGGGGTGACACACCCAGGGAGCAGGGGGTGGATGTAACTCAGTGAGGAGGGGGTGGATGTGACTCAGGGAGGAGGGGGGGATGTAATTCAGGGAGGAGGGGGTGTGGATGTAACTCAGGGAGGAGGGGGGTGTGGATATAACTCAGGGAGGAGGGGTGGATGTAATTCAGGGAGGAGGGGGTGTGGATGTGACTCAGGGAGGAGGGGGTGTGGATGTAACTCAGGGAGGAGGGGAGGATATAACTCTGGGAGGAGGGGTGGATGTAATTCAGGGAGGAGGAGGGTGGATGTAATTCAGGGACGGGGGGGTGTAATTTACGGTGCAGGAGCAGGCCTACCTCTCTCAGTGAAGGCTTGGTCTCCCCGGTCTTGGATGCGGCTGAACAGTTCTCCTCCATCCATACTGTGAAAAGACACAGACGTGGTTCATTGATTACTGCTCAGTACAGCATCCCTGGGTGAACACTGGAAGGGCAGTTCTCTCTGCAGTGATTCCGGAGCTGATGCCTTATACTCAGTAATATGCTTTTTTAAATAAAGCTGAAATGTGCACTCACTCGACCCGTCAGGAGAGATTTCTCTCAGCGTTTTACCGCTAGCTGCAGCTTCCTGTAAACCTGTCACCTGTTTCACTGAGGCAGTGATTGCTTTCACCAGGAAATAAACATTCTGATAATCACAATGGAATGGAATGACATGTGCAAGCATATCAGACGTAAGAATAACCTGGATGTAGCAATGAGAATCCGATAAACACTCAGTATGTGATGTAGAAGACCATATCATTGCATAGCCTACCCAATACAGGAAACATCTGGGTCAACAGGTAAATATGCTGCCGGCTTCGATAGCATCAGCCTATGAAGACTGAAAGTGAAAGGAGCAGGAGTCTCTGAACATAAAGTCTGTAAGCCAGGGAGGACAGCAGGGCTGGTCTGACCCAAACAGACAGACAGAGGAACCTGCGAGACAGACCTACAGACCTACAGACCTACAGACATGCTGCGAGTAAGACTCAAATCTTACAGGTCTTGTAAATGGTAAATGGACTGCATTTACCCACAGCGCTTTACAATTGATGCCTCTCATTCACCCATTCTCACACACACTCACACACCAACGGTGAAAGGCTGCCATGCAAGGTACCAATCAGCTCGTTGGGAGCAATTAGGGGTTAGGAGTCTTGCTCAGGGACACGTCGACACGCCCAGGGTGGGATATCGAACCGGCAACCCTCCGACTGCCAGACAACCGCTCTTACCTCCTGAGCTATGTCGCCCCTATTTAGCTATGACACCCCTATATTGTACAAGTAGGCTACGGTTTATTATTCCACAGACCACAGTAGAGTGCAGGAACACTGACGAACCTGCCCAAGATTCCGTATCAATCACTCACGAGAAAACACAGTAAATACAAAGGAAAGCTTTATCTTTGCAGAAAGCCACCATTCTGACACCAGGAGGATTCTGGGAAACTGGAGAAGTGGTGAGTGTGAACTAGCATTTCCCTTAAGAGCTCCTAATTCAGTGTAAAGCGCCCCACAGACCGTAGACCCGCATATAAGATTCCCCCCCCCCCCACACTCACACACCAAAGCCTGCAATCACTTCTTGTGATTTCCTGTGAACCTGAAACCATCGGATGCAGAGTCTGGCTGCTGCAGTAATCTGGTTAGCTGGCTTTCTCATAAAGCAGCCGGGTGAGAGGAACGGTTGGGCTGGTCGCTGGGTCAGAGTGCGCTGCCCGAGCCTCCCATTCATACCCAGAGCCCAGTCAGACGGGCAGTCGTGCGGGGCCACCGGCGGGCGATGACTCACACGCGCTACGCCTGCGTGTGCGAACCCCACCACATTCAGGCCTGAGTCACAGGGGCCACGGATCTTCTGAAACACGCAGGACACCGCAAGCAGAGCGGCCACCAAAGCTCACACAAGCTCACACAAAGCGCACGCACTGAACACGTATGGCCTGCTTCACTCCTGTTTCCCAGGATTTGTCAGGTTGAGAGTTGACTAAGAACAGTGCCACTGAGTGAGAGGGGGTGTGTAGAGAGGCCTTTAAACAGGGCCCCATGGCCTGCGACCCTGGAGCCTGCCTCTGAGCAATGCATGTATGCTGGTATCAGAGAGGAACACTGTGCATGCAATGCTGCAGCTCCATAATGCTGCACTTGGTGCACTGCAATAGAAAAAACACAAAGACACCCAAAGGGCCCAGGACACCTGTGCTCTACTCTCACACCCCACAGCCCCGCTCTACACGTACACCTAAGCAGCCGCAAGCAGCACTGAGCACTCAGCCTGGGGGAGACTCAGCCGGAGGAAAGAATTCAATACACACACAGAGTGGAAAGCAAAAACAGACAAAAACAAGATTTACAGAGAGTGAGAGAGAGAATGAGCAAGAGACAGAGAGAGCAAGAGAGAGCGAGAGAGAGAGAAAGATGGGGAGGAGGGGTACTGGGCTTTAGGGGACGGCCCTGATAGAAAAACCACACATTTCACCTCTTTCGATTTCAGTCACCCATTTGCATCAAGGAAGTTTCACGCAGACTCAACTGCTCACTACAAAGAAATATCAAAATTCAAAAACACTGCTAAAATTAATGAATAAAAACATAAAAGACTGACTGACTGACTGACTGACGGACGGACTGACTGGCTGATTGTTGGGCTGACTGATTGATTGATTGACTGACTGATTATTGATTGATGGATTGACTGACTGATTATTGATTGATGGATTGACTGATTGATGGATTGATTGATGATTGATTAATTGATGGATTGACGGATGGACTGATGGATTGACTGATTGATTATTGATTGATGGATTGATTGACTGATGGATTGATTGATTGATTATTGATTGATGGATTGATTTATGATTGATTAATTGGTTGATTGATGGATCCATTAGTGTGAGAGACCTGGCGCTCTGAGCATGCAGGTACCAGCCAGAGCGTGCGCTGTGTCTGGGGGCTTCCTCACACCGACCCCCCTCCCTGAGAGAAACACCTAAACCACCTAACCCACCGACCCCCTCCGAGAAACCACCACCACCCCTCCCTGAGAGAAACCTAACCACCAACCCTCCTGAAGAAACACCTAAACACGACCCCCCTGAG